>NW_026112357.1:60000-145831 GCF_024679095.1 Eriocheir sinensis | reverse complement strand
TTGCGAATTGGGCAAAGCTTACTGCACTTAAGGAATATGTGCACCGTCACCACCCGGACGTCATCTTCATCCAGGAGGTATTTGTTGGCCACACTCTACCTGTGGTGGAGGCACCCTCGCTCAGCGGCTACGTGTCCTATGTTCATCGGGTTCGACACGGACTTGTTGCCTATTTTGACTCCTCTGTTCAGCATCGTTTCCTTCAGAACTCTGTGGACGGTGACACAAACTTCCAGCTTTTTGAGGTCACTGTTGGGGCGGGCACCGTACGGATATGCAACGTGTACTCTGCACCGGGCAGGATGGATCCTAATGTTCTCCCAGCTCCTACCATTCGTGGCATGGTGTACATGGGGGACATCAACGCTAGACACCCTGCCCTAGGAGACCTCTCTGGCACTGTCAATCGCAACGGGACTCATCTCCTGGACTACATTCGTCGCAATCGGCTGACTCGATGGGACACTGCTGGCGCTACCCACGCTCGGGGCGGTGTACTAGATCACATCCTTACCTGTGGACTCGTGGCGTCCCAGGTCAGGTGCTCATCGGTTCCGGCACTTTTCTGACCACATTGCTCTCAGTGTCCATTATTACTCCGTTCCTGCCACACATACTCCAGCTCAAACCCGCTCTTGCATTACAATCCCATCCAAGTACCGTCCTACTTTCATTTCTTACATGTCTAGTCAACTTCCTACATTTGACCTCCACTGCCCTGAAAAGTTATATTCTTCACTTGTCAATGCCACGCACGCCTTCTATACTCGCTACGTCAGTAAGCCACCCATTAGGCGTCGCTCTGCTGCCCCCACCTGGATCCTGGATGACCGCATCGCTCTGGCGGAGAGGAAGGCGACGAAGGTCGGCCTCATCTTTCAGCAACGCCCATGTCCCGATACTCTACACCAGTATCAGCTGTCAAGGGATGACTTGGTTGCCCTGCAGCGTTGTGTGCAGACAGACTCGTGGCACAAACTCACTGACAGCATCAACCATCAAACGAGTGTTGCCTCCATGTGGCAACTTATCAACAAAGTTGTGAAAAAGAAAACCCCTAGTGCCCTCCACCACAGCACTGCTCACTACGCACAAGATCTTATCGATGAATGGTCAGCACAGTCTCGCGTCACCAACCTCCCAGCGCACGTGCAAGCCGCTCTCTCCGCCCAGGATAATTACCGTGCACTCCGTCTCACCGCTGGCTTGCTGAACAGGGATGAAGAGGATGATGTAGCTATAACGGACAACAAGCTGCGACGTGCCCTCGCCAGGGGTAAGGCAACATCTCCAGGGGATGATGGCATTACCTATGCAGTTCTCTCTTCCCCCAGGCCTACATACCAACACCTGGTCACACAAATTCTCCGCCGCCTTGCCACAGCCCTCGAGAGTTCACTGACGGTGCACTTTTTATGGATTCCGTCATACATCGGTCTCTTGGCCAACGACACTGCGGTCCGTTCTGCAAGGGCTGCCTGTGACGTGGACCCGCCAGCTGCTGGTGCCGCTGCTACCTCCTTGCCGTGGTGCAAGAAAATGGTACACCAAGCTGCCTGCTCCTCCACCCGTCACCGTAGTGATGCTGAGAGGGCCGCCAGTGCGTCTATCCAGCGCTACGAACACTTCCTGCCTCGTCACACATATACCGTCACTCCAGTCTCATGGTTCGCCGCCATAATGTAGTGTGTGCTTGTCTCCGGCTTGGGTCCCGGCGAGTGTGGCAGATGGCCGAGGCGGGGGACGCGCCGCACGTCTCCTCCTGCAAGCTGTGTGACGCGCCCAATGCTAACACCCTTGAACACTATTGCTTGGAGTGTCCACGTGTTGCTGACTTAATACCGCAAGGAATCTCACTTGTGGAGACATGTAAATATTTATTGTCTGGAAACAATCTAGATGTTATCCTCACTCGCCATCCACATTTTGGGGGATGCTAAATATTTTTTTCCTAATGTTGACTCAGTATCACAGCGTGCCATGTGAGGCACGAGTCGCCTGTATCAAAGTTAGAATCTTGAACATGAACTAGGCTTGGCACCCTTGGGTGTAATAAATTAATCAAAACAAAAATCCCAACAAGAAATCAATGATACGCTCAAACATCAAACAGCCAAACTGCCCAATGACTCGAACAAGGCCACAACAAAACAGTTTATCTCTCTCTCTCTCTCTCTCTCTCTCTCTCTCTCTCTCTCTCTCTCTCACACACACACACACACACACACACACACACACTTACACTTCCCCCTGAATCACATTCACCCAGGCTACAGACACGAGACTTCTTAATCCTGGATGACCGCCGCGGCAGAGTACGTTCTGACCCATCAGCTACGGCGTCATGGTCCGATCCATCAGTTGCGTCAGAGGCGCGTTCTTCCCCATCATTGGCCTGGCCACTAAGTTGAATATAGAGCTCCTCGTCCTTTTCGTCCACGATTGCTATAGCTTGTTCTTCCTGAGAAGTGCGGAGAAGATCCTTCACGTGACGGGTGACTCCGTCGACTTCTACAGCTTGATGTGGCAGGACCCGTGTTACATTGCCTCTCCTGTGTCGCTCATAACAACATACCTTGGGAGGCCTTACGCCCTCACCCACACTTTGTCTCCAGCTTGGTATGGGCCTTCAACTTCCGGCTCACTCTCCTCACGAGGATCCACTTTGCGGACTCTCACTCGATGCTGATACAGCATATTCACTGGCGCTGTTGACGACGTGAGATCATCCTGAGGCCTCAAGTTGTAAAGATACACCGCCTGTGCCACAGAATAGCCTTTCCTCGCGGCGATGACTTTCACTGTGCGATGGCATCTTTCGATTATGCCATTGCCAGACGGCACATGAGCACAGCGAAAGCAGAGACGCACAAACCATTTCTTTGCAAAATCAGCAAACATTCGTCTGCGGAAGGCAGTGTCGTTGTTCGTTAGAAATTCATCGGGTGCCCCGCGCTCATAGAATACTGCCTCCAATTGTTTGATCACGCTTTCGCTGGTCTAGAGCCTCAGCTAGCTCCAGACAGCAAAACGTGACGGCCCGCAGTCGACGAGGGTCAAGTAGTGTTGACCACCACGGTGAGTTCTGTCCATGTCCAGTCTGTGCCACACTTTCTCCACGCTTAGGTCTCCTTTCCGCTACTTCACCGGCTCTGGATCAACAGACTGGCACACGTCACCGTTGGCGACAACAGCGTGTACATTCTGCTTGGTGACTTCGGGAATTACTCACTTCACAAAGTAAAGTGTGCGTTTTATCCCCGCATGATGTATTTCTATAATCTTATCAGTGTTGGTTACTTCGTTGCTGGCGGCGCACACATAATGCTTAGCTGTAGGGTGGGCGGCGGAAGCTTCCAACCAACGTTGTGGCACACGCGTCAGACTGTCTGCCTTGTTGTTGATGGAAGGTACAAGGCTAACAGACAGCTGAATGCCGCACTCCTCGATCAGCGACTGCACTATCCCAATTCACCTTCGAATAAGCATCTTGTAACGGTGTACCGGGGGGCGTTTAAAGGGCGTTGATTAAGACTTCAGCTTCCTTAAGGCGAATATATTCTTAGCCTATATGTACAAGGAGCGTCGGAGCGAGAGCGACTGCCGTTGTGTGTCAGTCGGACTCTCGTGAAGGAGTGACGAATTACAGGTTGGAAAATAATTGTTACAATTGGTCACGTATGTCAAGGTGACTTTCAAGCTTGATGAAATGCTTTCTATACAAACTGAGACGGTAAACACTGACGGATGACAGTCCTATAAGGTGGCGTCATCTATCTGTCGTGGGTTTTTTCCATTGACAATTGTATGCCTAATTCGTGGTGATACTAAATAATAATAATAATAATAATAATAATAATAATAATAATAATAATAATAATAATAATAATAATAATAATAATAATACATTGATATCCTACTATAACACTCTCGCTTGCCGCATTGGTCTCAGTTTGCTTCTTCACGAGATGCCATCAGAGATCTAGCGTTGTACTGTTGACGAGTCTGTGAGCACTTCCACCTTCTTGACCCTCCAGGCCAGCGCGAGGTTCAGCCTTATCATGACAGCGTCTAACTCCGCCATGTCAATGTGGCTCGATTCGTCCTTGTGCAACCAGCTGGCGTCTTCAACGATACTCCCAAGTGCTATAGAGCTGGCATCCAAACCACCCTCGACCACCCTCCACCCAAACCCTGGCCTCGTCGCTGCTGGCGCTCCATCGTCCTCGCACGGGATCACTTTTCCTGACTTCATGGACAATGTCTTCGAGGAGCGTCCTTATTTCTCCGCCGGCGATCGTATCAACCCATCTTTCTGTGACGTCATTGGCCCTTCGTTTGATGAAGGCCGTTGCCACCCGCAGCCAGCGGCATACAGGGTAGTGGCCAACCAGCTTGCCACAGTAGAATAAAACGTTAGATACGTCAGCCACCTCGTTGTCTCTCTTCTAGAAGAGTTCTCCATGTTCCCCCCAGACCCTAAGGCCTAGCACTCATGCACCATCAATAAGCCGTTCAGGTGGTTTGCTTGTCAGTCCAAAACGCTGCAGGTGTGCTTTTACATAGTTGGCCCTGACAACATCTTCATTGATAAAGATGTCATCAATATACGCCGACGTTCCACGCCTTACAATTGGGTCTTGAGAAAGAACGTAATGCGGACTGCCTTCATCACTAACGGAGCCACGTTAAGGCCGAAACCCAGTCGCGTCAGACAGTATTTCTGGCCCTTAAAGCATACGGTCTAGTAAGGCCATAGTGACGGGTGAATCCTGATCTGCAGGTAACCCTTGGCGAGGTCAATCATGGATGCATTTACGCCTCGTCTCCGCCACTCTCGCAGTCTGTCCGCACACACGTCACTGTCTGCTGTGAAGGCTTCGATGTGTGATTTCAGCTCCCGGAAGTCCATCACGGGACGCACTTTCCTCTTGTTCTCTTGTACGACTGCCATGAGTGATATTAGGCCCTTAGCTGTTCCATACTTGCTCTCATCGTATGGCAGTAACCATCCATCAGCTAACCATTTCTCGAGTTCTTCCTCATAAGGTTTTCCTACGTCGCGTCGCACATCGTAGGCCTCCACTCGATTATGTAGGACAATCGGCTCCTTGTTCTCAGCCCACTTCCAAGCTGCAGTCCAGTAATTAGCCTCAGGGTCGTAGGCAGCACAAAAGTCGCGCACAAGACCCGTTCCCTCGCACTGCCACTCCCCCCCCACCCACAGTAACCATGCTGCTGGCGTCCTTTGTCCACACATTGCAGCAGGAGACGTTCGCAATGCTCCTGGAACACCCCGTATCCACCAACACACGACGCTGCACGCCCCCCACACTCACCAAAACACTGGGCAGCGCCACGTTCACTGACTGCCGCGAGAGGAGGCTGGCGCTGATGCCCCCTTTCCACTCTCGTTTCCCGAGCATGCAGACGCAAAGTGGCCAAGACCACCACAACGCTAACACCTCACTCTGCGCCGAGGGCGTCTTGAACCACTGGATCCTGCCCCACCACTCATATCACTTTGGTGGCGAGCTAGACAATCTCTGACGAAATGATTCGGTCCACCGCACTCAAATCACCGTTGGTGTGTAACAGCTGCACATTGCTCGATGCCATGTCTCACCGTGGTGCCCAAGCTGGTCTCCGATGATGCACGGGCGGTGTCGTCCTTTATGACCGCCCTTGCCCGCGTCAGTATCTGGTCCAGGTCGTGAGCCTCCATGCGAGACCCAGCCCTCAGCAGCTGGCGGACTTCCTCGGGCAGCCAATATACGAAGGCAAAGGCGAGGGCCTTGTCCTCCATCCCGCCGAACAGATTCGCCAGGCGTCGCAGCTCGGCTAAGTACACATCTGGTGATTCTCCTGCGCGCAGCCTCCTGCTGACGAACTGGTCGTACGCCACATACAGATCAGCGGCAAACGAGGTCAGCAATGCCTTCTTCACCTTCTCGGCAGACTTCCTTTCAGATTAGGCTAGCTGCAGGTATACGGCGAAGGCGCCGCCGGTGAGGCGCAGCGGAATCACACTCGCCACCTCTCCACTAACGCCTTGAAATTTGCACACCAGCTCCAGTTCTTCCAGCCACTCTGCCACATACTGTGCACCGCTGCCGTCGTACTCCGGAATCAACTTCAGGTCGAATTTGCCCTCCATACTGCATGCATACACACACACACACACACACACACACACACACACACACACACACACACACTTACACATAAAATAAAAAAAATTAAATGACCCGAAATTTGAATGCAGTCTTTACTACTGTATTGTAATCTCGTACCATTCCTACTGACGAGAAGGCAGTTCCTATCTGGAAAGGAAAAGGACCAACAGGACTGCAAAATCTACTACTGTATTCCACGTTTCAGTGTGCCAAGCAACGATGCTTGCCCATCTATTGATCAGACGGATTTCGAACCACCTGCTCAACATAAGTATATGAGACATAAGGTATCGGCAAGAGGCTCGTAGACATATATAAGGCATACAATTTACGACTTGTACGTAGCTCCCATAAACCTCCTCCCACCTAGCTTCACAATCCATAAATCTAACCTTTTCCTAAATGTATTAGAGTATTGATACTTAGAACAGGAACACCAAGTTACTTCCACTTGTCCACCACTTTATGAGTGAGTTATTCACTATTCTTATGATTCCATAATTCTATCCTATGTATTTGTTGAATCTAAATTTGTTGACCGCTGTTGGGCAAAACATTTCTTTCTCATGTCTTTGTTGAATCGAAACTTATCCAATTTAAACTCATTATTACGTGCCCTATCCAGCTCTCTTCCTTCAAAATCTTGTTAACATCACATTGATAGAAATTAAGGGTTGTACAGGAGGTGAAGGTAATCCGGTAGCGAAGCGGAGCATTCGAAATTAGCAGTTGCTATTCGAATGCTCCTCAAATCAAGAAAGTTCTAGAATGTTCCGTAGGGACGAGGCCACGTCTAGTTCGCCACGCGGTTAGTCAGCTGTAGGGATGTGGGAACCGAGTGCTTCATGCAAACCGAGTAATTCGGTTTTGATTACTCACCAAACCCGAGTAAACCGAATACTGAATAATTACTATGCTCATGCGACCAAAGTCTATATATACCAAGTCAAGGCATACGCAGCTTTGTTAGAGGATACACGGTAGAGGCGTGGCTTATGCGTGACGTTGCTTGGAGCCAAACTAGAGAATGTAGACACAGGGATTTAGATAAAACGAAGAAAGGCGGCTAATCTAAATCAATCACTTCAACATTCTCTAACATCAATTACTAAGTTCAGTAATTTTCAGGATGAATACTAGAGGATGTGAAAATTCTCCAGATACAGTTTGCTATGTGTGTGGTTATTATATTGGAAAAAAGCAGGTATTACATAAGATCGTGAAAGGTGCCAAATTCTGGATAGCGTACATACTCTATTTCGGAATGCCTATGGGTGACCAGGACAAACCATAGGCCCCTCATGTGATATGTGGAAGCTGTCGATCTACTATAGAAAGATGGTTAAGAGGTACAGGAAGATAAATGCCTTTTGCCATTCCCAGAGTATGGAGAGAGCCGAAGAACCATCACGATGACTGTTACTTTTGTATGATTGATGTGACAAAGTACAGAAAAGTGAAAGGAAGACAAGCTCTTCAGTATCCAGACATACCTTCATCTGTAGCACCTGTCCCACATGATGGCAGCTTATCAGTACCACAACCACCAGAAAATGTAAGTATATTTCTCATCATACTCTCCAAAAGCCTTACTTTTAATGAACTTGAATGTTAAGTATTTACTATGCATTCATTTTCCTAAAGATGTATGGAATACCAATGTTATTCAAGTCTTTGCTGAAGTTGCTATATGTAGTTATTTCTTTCTTTTCAGATGGAGGATGCAATGGATATTTCATCTGCAGAGTCAGCAAGTAGCAGCAGCCAAGAAATGGAGGAAGCTTTCGTACCAAGAGCGACTTCGAAGCCTCACTTTCCAAATCAGAATGAGCTAGATGATTTAGTCAGGGATTTAGGTCTTACTGAGTCAGGAGGTGAACTTCTACCATCAAAGCTGAAGGAATGGAATCTACTAGGGGAAGAATGCAGGACATCTGTGTACCGGAAACAAAATGAAGAATTTGAAATTTTCTATGACATCTGTGTTATTGTAAAGATGTGATTGGTTTGTTTACTGCTCTTGGACTCAAGCATGATCCTGCAGAATGGCGACTGTTCATAGACAGCCCAACAAGAAGTTTCAAAGCAGTGTTGCTCCACAATGGGAATAAATATCCATCTTGCCTCATGCACACTCCGTACAGAAGAAAAAAAACTATGATAATGTCAAAGAACTTCTTGACAAACTAAATTATGCTGAATTCAAGTGGGATGTTTGTGGTGATTTCAAGATGCTTGCCTTCTTGCTTGGCTTGCAAGGGGGATACACAAAATATTCATGCTTCCTTTGCTTATGGGACAGCAGAGGTGGGTGAATCGACAGAGTAACACCACCGCATTCAGGAGGACGCGAGTTCAATCCCCGCCCGGTGCCAACAAGCTGGGATTTTTCAGCCGCCGCCGAGTGGCTTAAAACTACCCACATGCTGTCCAGAAGACCACCTATCAACCCGGACTCTAGATTCTAGGATTAAAGATGAGCTCCGGGAGGGCAGCATGAGCCAATGCAAGATGGCGCCACTATAAACACTCGCCTCCGCCAGAACGGGCTGGGCCGACCATCAGGACCCACCGGGAAGAAGCCTTGGGCCTACCATCAAGCCCCACCGGGAAAAAGCCTACCGGCGCTATAGGCCGCGACGTAAAAAAAAAAAAAAAAAAAATATTACAAGAAAGTTCATTGGCTCCCACGAGTTGAACCGCAGACAGGAATGGTAAATGTTCTCAGACAGCCTCTAGTAGATTCCAACAAAGTCTTATTACCCACACTTCATATTAAACTAGGATTGGTAAAACAGTTTGCGAAGGCCTTAGATTTTGAAGGAGAAGCCTTTCAAGAAATTCGTCTCATGCTTCCAAAGCTATCTGAGGCTAAGACCAAGGGTGGCATATTTGTTGGACCCCAAGTAAACGCAATGTTGAAGTCGGAGAAATTGAAAAGAGCGATGACAAAAGTTAAAAAAATAAAGCTTGGTGTGCATTTTGTGATGTGGTTCATGAAATCACAAGGATCCTAATTACAAACAACTGGTTGCAAAGTTTCTTGAGAACTTCAAGAAATTGGGTTTTCGTATGTCCTTAAAGGTTCATTTTTTGCATTCTCACCTAGACCTCACCCTAGATCTCACCTCGAAAACTTGGGTGATGTCAGTGAGGAGCATAGTGAGAGATTTCATCAGGACATCGTAACAATGGAAAGAAGATATCAAGGACGATGGGATACTGCTATAATGGGAAATTATATATCGTCTCTAGTCAGAAAAAATGAAAGTATGCACTCTAGAAAATCTCGATCGTCAAAGCACTTCTCATCTTAAGAATAGAGTTATCAAAGCATTTACAGTGCATAATTTTATTGTTTCTTTTTGTTCTAACTAATATTGTACTTCTTAAATACCTTTCAATATATGAAAAAGCACTAAATGTTGTGTAATTATCCTTACAATATTAAAATAGATTGAACCAACATGCTGCCGTAGAGAAAAGTTGTGTATATAACGAGAAAATATGATATTAGGAATAAATAAAAAAAACTATCGATGTTACGTCAAAACGAAAGTGATTTTTGAATTCGGTGGCAAAAAATACATATAAGAACATCAAAAAATACAAATAAACAAAACATGTATTACATTGTGTTATAAGACATCTATCGATATATGTGGCAGCTAATCAATACAAAACCATATTTGCTTAGGGAGCGTCATTCAATAAAAAAAATAGTGCGAAGGGTTATTGCTGTCTATACTATGATTATTACTCCTCCCGACATTAAGGTACTGTTCCAAGGCGAAGTATCTTTAAATTTATTTTCGGTATTTTGAAATTTTATTTATCTTGACATCCTAAATTTGATTAATTTACCATCAAAAAGGTCCTATGTGCGCCAAACCTGTTATTTTAATAGTTTAAAAAAGCCAGTCTATCGGAACGTGCGTAACTGGACATTTTATTGCCCATGAATTAATATTTTTTCAGGTTATTTGAATTTTTTTTGTTGTTGCTTTTTTCATTTTATAGTAGTCTGCCCTTTCAGAACACTGGTCTCTCTTCGTCCAACTGATAAGAGAATGGATAGATTGAGGTAGATTGAAGACCCTAACTATGGTGCTAATTAATGTCATTGAATATAATAACAATATTTTAGTGATAAATGACTAGCACATACAGCAGCAGTGTAACAAGTTTGATGCGCCTAGGACTTACACTTCCTGAGTTATGCCATAAAACAAGTTTTATTTTTTTCAACTATATTTTCTGACATTTTTTGCAGGAGTAAAAATAGTCGAGAATTTTTATTTCTAATGGAATTTATAAATAAAATTACAAAAGCGTTATCTTTTTCAACCATTTCTCTACGTTTTTGTCATGAGGAAATTTCGTTTTTAAATCCATATATTTTTTTATTTAAAAAAATGAGGGCGGGATAAATATTTTCACCACAATCTAAATAACACAATTATGGCAATTTACATTTTTCTCTTGAGAAATATTTAAAGAAAGGAGTTTCTTTTACTTAAAAGACATGAAACTGGGCGCCTGATAATTTATATGTAAAGTATCGGCGTAAAACGCCACCAAACTCCATCAGCTACTTCTCGACCAAATCACACAAATTGTCTAGTACTCTAGTTGGTCCAGCTGAACATCAGCGTGGTGATTTTATTCATCACTGTATCATCCTACGTCAAAATCATTTTATAAATGACAAACAGCAACAGACCCAGTACCGCTGGAAAGAGGTCCTGCATCGGGTTTGGCGTCGTAGGATGGATTAAGCACCACGCCTCCGCTGTATATGCCCTTATTGATTGATTGATTAATTTGCAAGCCTGTCTATATGTCATGCCTTTTTTTTCAACCTCCTTTTTTCCTTCCTTCACTGCCGCCTGTCCTTGCAGGTGGTGTGTTTCCAGTTTTCACCCCATTTTATGCAGGACGATGACGGCCGCCCGTACGGGCGTGACTACGAAGTAACCATGGCTCTCTCCGCAGCCCTCAACTTTACGCCAACCTTCATACAGCCTTTAGACGGTAAGTTAATTGCTTGCAACAAGGATATATTTTCACTGTCGATTGTCTGTTGGCTGAATTATTATGCAAAACGCACTAATCCAATTACCGTGAACCTTTAGTGAAATGTTCAATATAGGCCACTAAAGAGTCCTATGAAGTTTGAGAACCGTCTGATAAAAAAAAAAAAACTGATTTATAGTAAATGTATGTTTCAAACTTAGTGAATCAATCACAAAGGCCAGTCATACTGTAAACTCAGGTGAGCTTTTGAGAGCAGAGCCTGAGTGCTTCCAGTGGGTTCCCGAAGTGAATGAGAGATTGACCGGTCCAGATGCCGAGTAATTTCAGTGGGATCCCGACGGGGTTTCGGGGGTTGTCATGCCCAGACCATGAGCGTTTCAGGTGGGTACCCGAAAGGGTTGGGAGGTTGTCCAACCCAGACCCGAAGTTTTTTTTTAAGTATTGCCTATACCTCCGGTAGACTTTCTTAAGTGGCCTCTTGGAGCAACCCAGACCGTTAGCAGCGCGGGGGAATTTTATTTATAATGGCTTGGGTGATGTATGATTCGTTCATCCATGCTGCACGCCGGTACTCCTTTTGACAGAAATCGATGAAGTTAGGGTTGACTGATGATCTGGGTAGCATGCGATTAATTTTCCGCCCCTCGGCGATGGTTGGAAATTGTCACCACGTCCGCACGCTGACTAATCGGCCATGGCCTACCTTGAGGTTTGTCTGCAAAAGACCATGACTGTCCCCAGTGAGTACCTGGAGGGGCTGGGTGGTTGTTTAGCCCAGACCATGAGTGATTCCAGTGGGTACTCGAAGCCAGCCTAGTCATACTTTCTCAGCAGCACCACCATGTGGTGGAGTTTCATCCTTTTCTTCAACGCCACTGTCTGCAGTACCAGACCTACTTATTGACAGGCAAGGAAATTGCGATGTAATGTTTGGCTGGTCATTAGCTAACCCCAACTACATTTACACGATGGCATTAACAATGTTTTGTCCAAGTGTTGCATAATCGGGTGATCCATCCAAGACGCCATCTTTATTCTCCGAGCAGGCGCCTGTAATACATAATTTATTTGTGTCCCTGTCCTTATCGAAAGCCACAACACACAGTTCTGACATGCATCACCCTATGATAGTGACTTCCTGGTGAGACCCATCGTTGTTATGTACTAAATGGTGTATAAATGTTTAGGTGATTTCGACGTCCTCACCATATGCGTAAACAGACTGAATTGTATCATCCAGTAAGCCTCCAATTGATTCGACCTTGCTTTAGGCCCAGAAGACCTTCAGTCCCAGAGGCTTCACTTCCGTATGCACCAATTCGAGGGCCAACACCAGAATTTCATCAAAGTAATATATGCACACAATATAAACTGGTAAAGTAGTGGCTCTCAATAATCGCAGAGTAGCCTAAGCATACACGCAGGGTGTCCTGAAGAGCACCAAACAACGCGGACTTTATGTTTCTCTCGAAAAGAGGATCAGCGATGGAAGTAGCATGAGCCAAGCAAGATGGCGCCACTATAAACACTTGCCTGCGCCCCAGCGGGCTGGGGCCGACCACGAGGCCCCATCGAGAAAGCTTAACGGCGCCATAGGTCAAACGTAAAAAGAATAAAACGTATTTAAAATACAACGCCACACAACAACAACCTCCTCAAAACAAATCCTGGAAGCGAATTCCACATTTATTGACAAAGAAAAAGACCCCGCAGGCTCACACCCTTTGAAGCTGTTTTCATAATTACACTACAACCCACCATAAGCTCACATTTTGACGACTTTCAAGTGCTACCTTTTGCCAGACGCCGCACAATCCTCTGAACCAACTCGCATTGTTTTGCTAAACCGACTGTTACCCTTTCATTTGGGTGACAACACATTGATTCCATGCAATGGTAACCATCATTTGGGCGAAATCAGAACGGCGTAAGTGCGACTGGTCTGTCATGGCTCGCTGATAATCAAGATTTTCATTATATAGTTACAACATGCGGGATCGAACACACTGGCGACAGGAAGAATCAAGGCTCTAAGTCCTGAAACTTCCTTACTATCGTACTCGTAAAAAGTGTCTGATAGATCCTCCAACTTTCTCCTCATGAACCAGGTCTGATGTGGGGTTAGTGGCCGAAGGACGGGTCTAACTAAAACTTTATTCCTCTGTACCAGGCCAAATGTGGGGTCGGATGCTGGAAAATGGATCATGGACGGGTCTTTTAGGGACTATGGATCGGGGCGAGGCGCACTTTGGTCTGGCGAACCTCTTCATGTCAGACCCAGATAACAGGACGCAGGTTCAAGACTTCTCAAGCTTCTATGATACTGATGTGAGTCTTTTATCTCCATGAAAACCATACATGAATGCCTCCCATTCTTCATTTCTACACGTCTTGCCTTTTTCTTTGTCTTTGTTTACTTTCTGTATAAGCTGGAGGGTGGGGCATTTTATCAAGGGGACCATACAACCCAAGTTATAAAGGAATCGTATTTTTTAAAACCTACTAACGTTTTTTTAATGATATATTCTCTGCATGACAATCAAATCACATTTTTCTCTAGATTTTGAAAAGGCGTTTGATAAAGTTCAATACCATAAAGAGAGGCGGTGGCTGAGTCGACAGAGTGACGACGCCGCGTTCAGGAGGACGCGAGTTCAATCCCTGCCCGGTGCCACCAGGCTGGGATTTTTCAGCCGCCGCCGAGTGGCTTAAAACAACCCGCATGCTGGCGAGAAGACCACCTATCAACCCGGACTTTAGATTCTAGGATTAAAGATGAGCTCCGGGAGGGCAGCATGAGCCAATGCAAGATGGCGCCACTATAAACACTCGCCTGCGCCAGAACGGGCTGGGCCGACCATCAGGCCCCACCGGGAAGCATTGGGCCGACTATCAGGCACCACCGGGAAAGAGGCTACCGGCACAATAGGCCGCGACGTAAAAAAAAAAAAAAAAAAAAAAAAAAGTAACTAGGTCCTGAAGGTAAAATACACCAATAGATGGTTAATTCGTTAATTAAGCAACATACGACAATTTTTTGTGGAACTGCTCTAGAAAGGGCACTCATCACTAGTGTTGACCCTCAGGGAGCTGTTCGTCGCTCAGTACTGTTCATAATTTACATCAATGACACCAATGTTGTATTCGATACTCATTATTAAAGTTGCCGACGACACTAAAATTTGTCATGTACGGAGTATTATAAGCACGTGAGTATATCGCGAGCATATCAGTTTTTTTCTGTTCTCACAGTTTTGAGTCTCTGACTACAAATCTGAGAACCCGGGTTGGAATCCCGGCATGGGCAGTTAGTCCACCTAGTTGTTCATCCTTCCTTTTGGACTGGCCGATAAATGGGTACCTGAGGAAACCTGGTGAAGGTGAACTGTGAATAATTAATTATTGGGGAAAACAGCTCTTGGCGCCGCAACTGCTGGGTCATATGACGCCGAATATAAACCAAATTAAACTACACTCTAAAACTATTAAGACGGTAGTTATTTGAAAAAAAATTATAAAAGACAGCTCAATAAAACGTCAATAAAATTGCAGGAGATTGAGGACGCCAGCCTCTTGTAGGAAGCCATAAGCGTCATGCACTGGGGAGAGGGCCTTCTTCCTAAGCACCAGAGAGAGAGAGAGAGAGACATAAATTCCCATCTCCACCCCGACACCAGGATAGGTACCGCTCTCGCATGTCCCATAAAGTGGGGATCTCGACCAGCAGGTGTCGCCCTCTCTGTTGGACAAAGCAGTCATCACAGTAGGACTGAACTCCCCGGGACATGAGGAAGCCATGTGTATGTCAAGTGTGGCCCACTCTAAAGCGGACCAGGACGGTCTCCCTCTTTTTTGTTTTTTGTTACTCAAAAGATACGGCTCAAGGGCAACAAAAAGGGTAAAAAAAAGTCCGCTACTCGCCCCTCCCAGAAACGTAAAAAGTGAAAAGTAGCCAAAAGAGAGGTCAATTTGATACAATTGATACACTCTTCTTGATAAAGGTCAAGCCATAGGCAGAAGGAAATACAGACGAAGGAAGACTGTTCCAGAGTTAACCAGTGAACTCTTGCAAAAAGCCGTGTCCACACTATCGAGCATGCTCGACGGGCAAACAGTGATACCAGATCCCGTTCCAATACATAAGCAAGGAGGGTGAGTGGCAGGCACGAAGGTGACGTCAGAAGCGAGGAGACTGCGGGCAAACGAGCGGGCAACTGTCTGTGAGTGAGTTTGAAGGAAACACCAGAAACTGTTTCGACTGGTATGATGCGAAACACTAAACGTTTCCTCGGAATTAAGTAGGAATCTATCTCACATTCAAAGTGTTATGTGCATATCATCATGTCTGGCGGTCCTTCTACAAGTGTACCTGAAGGAGGAAACTTTCAGTGGTCCAAGCAAGATACAGCATGGATAATTGATATGTACCGTCAAAAACCTTGCTTGTGGAACATAAAAAGCGCTGATTATAAGGACAGAAATAAACGAGTAGTAGCCCTTACAGCAATAACAAGGGAAATACAAAAGAAGTATGCATCCGTTACCATTACGGATATAAAAAAGAAACTAGATACTTTGCGGAATCAGTACAGGCGTGAAACTGAACCATGAACCTGTATTTGACACCACTCATCAGTTTACAACTTTGCCCGCCAGTCTTTGCCCGGTGAAGGAGTAGATATTGTGGGCTAAACTACATCTGGTAGCACTGTTTGTTGCCAGATCCCTGCCTGTGGTTTTCCCGCTTCTGACGTCATCAACCCTCATTCTCACTACCTATTGTGATCTGGTATCACTGTTTGCCCATCGAGCATGTTCGATAGTGTGGACACGGCCTTAGGGGTTTAGATATTGTAGGGATGAGCATGAGTAGAAAGTCGTGTGCAGCGGGGCCGCCGGAACGGGGGTGGTATGCATTTAGCAAGTTCAGAAGAGCAGTCAGCATGAAAATATCGATAGAAGATAGAAAGAGAAGCAACATGGCGGCGGAATTTAAGAGGTAGAAGGCTGTCAGTAAGAGGAGGAAAGCTGATGATACGAAGAGCCTTAGACTCCACTCTGTCCAACAGAGCTGTGTGAGTGGAGCCCCCCCCCTACACGTGAGATGCATACTCCATGCGAGGATGGACAAGGCCCCTATAAAAATATATGGAAAGCATTTGTGCGGGGAAGAACTGGCGGAGACGATGTAGAACGCCCAACCTCGGGGAAGCTGCTTTAGTAGGAAATATGTGAAGTTTCCAGTTGAAATTCTGAGCTAAGGATAGACCAGGGATATTTACTGTTGAAGAAGGTGTCAGCTGAGTGTTCTCGAATATTAGGGGATATGTGTATAGAAGATTGTGTCGAGTTGATAGATGGAGAAAATGGGGTTTTGGCATCGAAGGACACGAGGTTCCTTTTACACCAATCGGAAATGATAGCAAGGTCTGAGGTTAAGCATTCTGCAGCCTCCAGTCTTGAGTTTTGTAATTCCTGTTGAGATGGTCTTCAGTTGAAAGAAGTTGAATAATGCAGCGTGGAGTCATCAGCGCATGAGTGGATGGGACAGTTTGTTATGGAAAGTATATCATAGATTATTAACAGGAAGAGAGTGGGTGATAGGACAGAGCCCTGTGGAACACCACTCTTGATAGGTTTATGGGAAGAACAGTGACCGTCTACCACAGCAGAGATAGAACGGCCAGAAAGGAAACTGGAGATAAAGGAACAGAGAGAAGGATAGCATCCGAAAGAGGGTAATTTAGAAACCAAAGACTTGTGCCAGACTATCGACAGCTTTCGATATATCTAGCGCAACAGAGAAAGTTTCACCGAAATGGCTAAGAGAGGATGAACAAGAGTCCTTGCGGAACCCATACTGGCGATCAGATAGAAGGTCAGAAGTGGAAAGGTGCTTTTGAATCTTGCGGTTAAGGATTGATTCAAAAGCTTTGGATAGGCAGGAAAGTAAAGTTATAGGGTGGTAGTTTTAAGGATTGGATCGGTCACCCGTCTTAGGCACAGGCTGTATGAAGGTATGCTTCCAGCAGGAAGGAAAGGTAGATGTTGACAGGCAGAGGCGAAAGAGTTCGATCAGGCAGGGTGTCAGCACGGAGGCAGTTATTTTTAAGTATGTCAAGGTTCCAGTGTTGGGTGCTGTAATCGGAAGGGATAACAAACAACAAGATAAATGGTTAGACACCAGTTTACTTTCAATAAAGTAGAAAACTCCAAAACAGGCCTCACAATCTGAAGTCTCCAACACGAAGGCTTCAGCACGCCGGACTCAGCAATGACCCGTTGCACGGCTTCCTCTTCTGAGCGTCTCGTCCTTTAAGTGGCAATGTCGAGGCAGCACAGCTTCGTCCTTGAAGTGGTGTAGACGTAGTAGACGAGGGAGGCGCAGGAGGAGAAGGGGCAGGTTCACAACAGTAACGGGAGTCCAGGGCGTGGAGGGGTAAGGCACCCAGAACAAGCCCACGGTATCTGAGTTAACCCGAGTGAGAGCAGGGCTGGAGCCTTAGTAGAATCAAGTGTTCAGAGCGAGGCTCGGCCGCTGTCTGACGAGGAAGGCGCTGGCGGTCACCAAGTCGCCTCCCATAGCGGGTTGAGAAGCCTCGGTGGTTCAGTCGACCGAGGCGTCGAACGGCGTCAGGCGAACGAGCAGCAGGAGTGAAACAGGTGGCTCGCTGCGCCTCGGTAGTTGAACAGCTTCGAACGGCAAGATACGGGCGGGCGGCAGGAGTGCCCCGGTCGTTCGCCCGCCAAGTTGGTAGTTGCCCTCACAAAGTACAGTAGGCGGCACTCCATCAGGTCCATCAGCCTTCTGAGAGTTGAGGCCAGAGAGGGTATAGAAAACATCACTCCTAAGAATCTTAATAACAGGCATAAAAGAGTCAGAGGGGGGGGTGAGTAAGAGGAATATGCCCAGAATCGTCCAAAGAGAAGTTGTTACATAAAGTTTGAGAGAAAAGTTCAGCCTTAGAGATAGATGAAGCGGCGGTGCTGCCGTCAGGGTTAAGGAGAGGAGGGGAAGATGAAGAAGTGAAATTGGAGGATATATTTTTGGCTAGGTTCCAGAAGTCAAGGGAAGAATTATAAAATGCAAGGTTTTGCCATTTTTTATTTATGAAAGATGTTTTGGTAAGTCGAAGAATATATTTGGCACGATTCTATTATATTCTATCTGTATGAAATATAAAGATCTTGGTTAGTAGGAGTGCGAAGGCTCTGGTACCTTTTGTGAGCTGCTTCTCTATCTTTGACAACACGATAACAAGCGTGATTAAACCAAGGCTTTTTAGCATAAGGAGTAGAGAAAGTACGTGGAATGTATGCCTCCATTCCAGAGACAATCACCTCTGTAATGCGCTGGGTACATACAGAGGGGTCTCTATCCTGGAAGCAGTAATCAATCCACGGGAAATCGGAATAGTACATCCTCAGGTCGCCCCACCGAGTTGAAGCAAAATGCCAGAAGCATCGCCTTTTCGGTGGGTCCAGATGATGTAAATGAGCAAAAGGACATGATACATAAATAAGGTTGTGATCGGAGGAGCCCAACGGAGAAAACAGTTTGACAGAGTAGGCAGAAGGGTTCGAGGTAATGAAGAGGTTTAGTATGTTGGGTCTGTCTCCAAGGCGGTCGGGGATAAGTGTAGGGTGCTGAACCAACTGCTCTAGGTCGTTCAAGAGAGCAAAGTTATAGGCTTGTTCACCAGGCTGGTCAGTGAAAGAGGATGAAAGTCAAAGCTGGTGGTGAGCATTGACATCTCCCAAGATGGAGATTTCAGCGAAGGGAGAGTGGGTCAAGATGTGCTCCACTTTAGAGTTCAAGTAGTCAAATAATTCTACATAATTAGTAGAGTTAGGTGATAGATAAACAGCACAGACGTATTTACTAATAGACTTATCTTATGTGAATACGACCAGGGACACAGATCCCTGGTCATGACTTCCTAATCTGTTTCGTGGCAACCACAGCCTCCCACCTGCGCTGCCACACCCTCTTAAGTGCAGACCGCACGGTGGGATGTAAGTCCCTATATAGAAGAGCGCACTGTGAGGGAGGGCGATAAGCAGCGGCCCGCGCCACCTCATCGGCCTCCTCATTACCACGCACAGAGACGTGGGCGGGTACCCAACATATAATTATCTGATGGCCAAGACTTTTGGCCAGAACCAGCCAGCTAAAAACATTTAAATGAATAGGGTGGGTGCTACTAAAATCTTCTAATGCGGACAGGGCTGCATGTGAGTCAGAGTAGACAGTAAAAGCACCGGCAGGCAAAGTGATGATGGTGCGAATTGATAAAAGAATGGCAGATAGTTCTGCGGTAAAAATTGAGGCTTTAGCAGGTAAGGTTCCGGAACGGGAAAAGTCCGGAAAGGCAGCTCCAAATCCAACACCAACTTTCGGATTTGGAGCCGTCCGTTTATACTGGTAGAGAAGTGGTGTGACGATCAGTGTGGGACAGGAAAAGCTGTTAAGCAGTTCCCGCCGAGATACTTGCTTTGTTAAAGTTGAAGTACCTACAGAAATGTGTATTTGGGAACTCCCACGCTGTGATGGAAGGGTATATGGAAGTATGTATAGGGAAGTATGATAGTGAGAGTTCCCCAATGACATTCCGGACATGAAAACCAAATGGGCGAGGTAGGAGAGGTTTCTTTCTGTATATTATATCTACATTGGTGTCAAAGGAAAAGGTGTAGGCAGGGTTGTTAGGTTGGCGTTGTAGTCTGTACCAGTAAATTAGAAGTACGTCTCTATGCAAGTCTTAGGGTGTCACTCCAGCGTCAACCTATAAGACTTGATATGTGGGATGATCTAAAGGCACCTATTGACAGCCGGACTGCAGCGTGATGGACTGCATCAAGTGTGCGTGCGAAGGCGGGCGGTTGTTGCCGATGTGTATACTTTGCGGCCGTAGGAGAGTCTTGACCCGATGAGTGCCTGCTAAAGGCGTAGAAGTATTGTGCGGTCAGCGCCCTATGAAGTGCATGCCAGAACACGAAAGAGATTGAGTGATCTCATGCTCTTTTTTTCTAAGGCTTTTAGGTGTAGAAGCCATGTGAGGCGCCTGTCAAAGGCGAGTCCCAAGAACTTGTGTTCTTCCATAACAGATTGACGTGAACCGCACATGATGAGATCAGGGTCTGGATGGTGGCCTCTCAGGCGGCAAAAGTGCATGGCAACCGACTTGGAAAGTGAAAATCGGCATGCATGTTCCTCCTCCCATCTGGATGTCCTGTCGATGGCATTTTACAGTCTACGCTCTGCGGTGGACATCCTAGACGACGAGTATGAGATTGCCAGGTCGTCAACAAAGAGGGAGGATGACGCCCTCTCAGGGAGTGATGTTGTAATATCATTTATGGGCATGGCAAAGAGGGTGACACTCGGGACGCTTCCTTGGGGAGCTCATTTCTGCTGTTCATATAGGATGGTGAGTAGGACGTACCAACTCTGACTCGTAAAGTCCGTTCTCCAAGAAATCCCTCAATAAACTTTGACATCCTTCCACAGAGACCAGAATCAAGAAGCTGTTTTAGTATCCCATATCTCCATGTCGTATCGTAAGCTTTTTCAAGGTCAAAGATGCACACCATAAGCTATCTGTCTGCAAAGGAGCGGCAGATAGCTGACTCGAGACGCACGAGGGCGTCTACTGTTGATCTCATCTTCCGAAACCCTGGCTGGTAAGGAAACAGGTGACTAATGCTCTCTAGATGGTGTACTAGGCGAAAGTTTACCATCTTAAGGAGTTTACATATACGCAAAATGTTAGAGCAATGAGTCGATAGTGTAAAAGCTGTGAATCATCCTTCCCACTCGACGAGGACTGGCGTGTCTCTGACGGTTGGAAGATGGAATGGGAAATGTAGATGGGGTAGTGGTCGCTACCAAGAGGATCATCTGATTACAATGGCTTTGTGCCACACACTTGGCATGATACCAGTCTGCTAGATTTTCTTGTTTATTTGGAGCAGAAAGGTCATGGTGTTAGGTCTAGGGTGTCGGACCATGGTATATGAGATATTATCGGGACCCGGCGAGGTGTCGTTGCAGCGGGAAAGAGCTGATTGTAGTTCGCGCATTGGGAAAGGAGCGTATTATATTTCTGAGTTGAGAGATGAGAGAATTCTAGCTGGCGTATCTCCTGTTCATCCAAGTGGAAGGTCTTGAGTCCCGTTCAGACTCAGCAGCAAATGCTCTGGCTATGATGCCTGCGACTATGGCGCTCCCAGTTATTGTTAATTTTCAGTGCAGGTGGCGGGCTTGATGACTCAAATGACACACCTGTGTCATTTGAGTCTGAGAATTAAGTGTGGATCCATAACTTGCAAATGAGGATCGTCGTGCTTCTTTCAGTGTCCAGCGTGCTTGTGCTCGTGCTTTCTTGTACGCGTTATGGTTGAACTTGGTCTATGCCTCTTTTAACGGTTGAAGGCACGGCGACGGCAAGCCACTGCCTGCTTGCACTTGTCAGATCACCATGGCACAGGACGGCGTGGTGTATTCCCCATCGTCTGTGGGATTGTAGTTTCTTCCGTCGGTGAATATGTGCCGTGAAAAAAGGTAAATGAAGCCTCGTTTGTCTCAAAATTAGCGATTGTTGTCCCCGTGTGACTCATGGTTCGAAAAAGCTCCCACTCTGCCTGATCTAATTTCCAACCCGATAGTCGAGGTGACGGTTGGAAAGGGGGGGGGGGGGAGATTGCTCCCTCTTGCACGAGGGAGCACGGGCCTTTGGCAAAGGCGGCCCGTAGCAGGGAGCCGACAGACCGACTCTATCGGCGATCGACATCTAGCCGACCAAGTGTCGACGAGGACTGGCGTGTCTCTGACGGTTGGAAGGTGGAATGGGAAATGTAGATGGGGTAGTGGTCGCTACCAAGAGGATCCTCTGATATTTCCCACCTTAGGTCCAGATAAGCATCCGGGGAACTGAGTGAGAGGGCAACATTTGACTTAGTGTCATAAGAACATAAGAACGCAGGAGTCTGCAAGAGGCCGGTAGGCCTGTACGAGGCAGCTCCTTTGACCCTAAGCTCCCGTGTATCTAACCCCACCTAATATCGCTGTCCATGAATTTATCTAGTCTATTTTTGAATGTGACAATTGTATTGGCACTCACCACATGACTGCTAAGCCTATTCCACTCATCCACCACCCTGTTAGTAAACCAATTTTTGCCTATGTCCCTGTTGAATCTGAATTTATCCAGTTTAAACCCGTTACTTCGTGTCCTACCCGGTTCTCTTACCAACAAAACCTTATGAATGTCTCCCTTATTAAAGCCCTTCATCCATTTATAAACCTCGATCATGTCTCCACGCACCCTTCGCCTTTCTAGAGAATGCAAGTTTAACTGTTTGAGTCTTTCCTCGTATGGCAAGTTTCTCAACCCCTGAATCATCTTAGTCATCCTCCTCTGCACCGATTCTAACATTTTGATATCCATTCTATAGTAGGGTGACCAGAACTGAACCGCATAGTCAAGATGAGGTCTAACTAATGCTAAATATAGTTTGAGGAAGACTTCGGGGCTTCTGTTGCTTACGCTCCTTGAAATAAATCCCAGTACCCTATTAGCTCGATTTCTAGCTTGAATGCATTGTGCCCTTGGACGGAGATCAGAGCTCACTAAGACCCCTAAATCCCTCTCGCACCCAGACCTACTTATGAGAGTGTCATTTAAGCAATAGTTATGTGAGGGGTTGTTCCTACCTACACTCAGAATACTGCACTTCCCTACGTTGAACTCCATCTGCCATTTATCCGCCCAGTCATATAATCTGTTGAGTTCACCTTGGAGAATACTAGCGTCCTGATCCGACTCAATTACTCTACCGATCTTGGTATCATCTGCAAATTTACTAACATCACTACTAATTCCTGTGTCTAAGTCAGTTTGCATGTGGTAGTGAGTTGGATGACGGGTGTTCAGCATGCATAGATCAAGGTCTTCAATTACAGATGCGACAGGCTCCTCTTGGGTTGTTGATGTTATCCTCCCATAGTGTATACCGCTTGTTAAAATCCCCAACTATTAACCCGTAAGCTGCGGGACCGCCAGTGTGGCTTATAATAGCCTCAGAACGACCTTATCTAATCGGTACTTGGCTCATATCAGGATTGGTTTCATGAATGTGCAGACGACAATTATATTTTTTTTAATAAAACCGTGAATGTGATCGGTTATTTTAGTCATAAGATAAAGATGATAACTAGACATGACAAGTATCTCTAATCGTTACTGGCTGAAAATACTGGGCTCGTTTAAGTCTATATGACTAGCGGCAGCAGGTAAAGGCAATTAAGAGATTAGCAAGGCAGTTGGATCTTCTTGAACGTAGCCATCTGCCAGGTGTCCTGTAAGTCTTTGAAGTGGTGTACTTGTATGTTTATTTGTGTGTGTGTGTGTGTGTGTGTGTGTGTGTGTGTGTGTGTGTGTGTGTGTTTAACATCCCCGCCTATAGCGCCGGTAGGCTTTCTTCAGGGGCCAGATGGTCGGCCCAAGCCCGTCATGGCGCAAGCAATTTTTATAATGGCGCCTGTTATGCTTGGCTCATGCTGCCCCCCATAACTCATTCTTGATTCACTGGACGGTTTCTTCTAGAGTCCGGGCTGATGGGTGATCTTCTTTACAGCATGTGGGTAGTCTTAGGCCACTCGACGGTGACAGAAAAATCCCAGGTAGAGCGTGGTTAATCGAACCGACGTTGTTCATGGCGTGGTGAATGTGACCCCAGCACACTAACCACTCAGCCACCGCCTACAATGTGTGTGTGTGTGTGTGTGTGTGTGTGTGTGTGTGTGTGTGTGTGTGTGTGTGTGTGTGTGTGTGTGTGTGTGTGTGAGAGAGAGAGAGAGAGAGAGAGAGAGAGAGAGAGAGAGAGAGAGAGAGAGAGAGAGAGAGAGAGAGAGAGAGATTGATTTGATAAATTTATTACGCCTCATGGCGACAAACAAAATAGAAGTTCAATATCCACAGATGTCTCGTAGGACACGTTGAGATACACACATACACAAACACACACACACACACACACACACACACACACACACACACACACACACACACACACACACACACACACACACACACACACACACACACACACACACACACACACACACACACACACACACACACACACACACACACACACACACACATACAAAATATAAGAGACTGAAAGATTCACATTTAATATCCCCCAAAATAAGGAAATCTTATGAGCATTAAGTCCAAATTATCATCCTGAAGTAGATATTTACAAACATTAGTTAAATCCTGTCCCTGCGGTAATAGGTCTTTCACTGTGGGGCAGGCAAGACAATAATGTTGAAGGGTGTTAGCGTTCACTTGGTCACATAGTTTGCATGTAGAATAGTGTGGCATATCCTCGACCTGGGAGATCTGCCACACTGGTCGATAACCCAACCTAATCCTTGCACTCACGACATTGTGTCTACGGACCATGAGGCCATGACGACGATATTTGTGTTTTGTGTCCATGAAGGCGTCGTAATGTCGGATGGATACACTGTCAGCACGCTCAGAGTTCCTGCGATTCACCACACGGGCGTTGACGTCTGACATCAGCGTATTCCTGTAGCACCGGAAGGAGAGCGGGACACGCACTGCAGGAAGGTTAAGGCCACACGCAGCCTTAGCGAGACCGTCCACAGTATCATTGGCCGTGAGTCCAACATGAGACGGCACCCACAAAAAGGACACAAGCAACGCTCTGTCCCGTGCGGTGGCCAGCCGACGTAGGATATCTTGAACCACGCGATCGTAAGCGGGTCTCGGAGATGAAAGGGCGAGAAGGGCAGACTTGGAGTCGCAGATGATCACCCCACTCAGTCCCCTGTCAGTAAGGAGGGTAACAGCATCCAACAAGCCGTTCAGCTCACAGTAGGTGGAAGACGTCGAATTGGGTAAACGACGGCCAACCCACCCATCTCCCGGCGGCGCCACAGTGGGGGAGAGCACAGCACACGCCGCACTCCCGTCCGCCTGCAGTGAGCCGTCAACGTATAGATGGTGTGCAGCAGGAACAGAAGCAGACACACTGGCGATGGCTTCAAGGGACAACTGCTTCTGTAGGAGAGTATGGTCAGTTTTAGATGTACAAGTGAAGGAGATGCGTGGATTAGGTACTCACCAGGGTGGCAAACCAGGAACAACCTCGACTGCAGGGACATCAATGGCGAGCCTTCGGAGATCAGCACATACCATGCGGACAAGTGTGCGTCCGCCTGGCCGAAGTGGAGGTCGGCGCATGTTCGGGTCGAGTGCCGCTCGGATGACATGAGTGTAGTGAGGAGCAAGTTGGGGAAGATGCAAACACTTGATGCTGAAGTACGTGACATTCATGTAGATCCTATCAACAAGTGGAGTCAAAGTTAGCTTTGACAGCATATTGACTATTCTGGTCGAAGTTGGGCAACCCAGGATAAGCCGCATGACTTTGTTTTGAAAATTTTCAAGTGGTTGCAGTGATGCCCTGGAAAGCTGGCAGAGAGCAGGGGAAAGATAGTCGACAACTGATCGAAGAAACACTATGTAGATGGTCTTGGCTACAGGGATAGAGACTCCTTTCATGTTGTTTGCAAGCCACTTGACAGGGATGAAGCGCTGCTCTAGTCTGTCCAGTAACTCCTTAACGATGGGATGGATACGTTGTTGTGCAGGCATAGCTGGGGTGATGCGCACGGGTGAACCTAAGTAGGTATACTGTGTGCAATGAGGGACAATACTGCCTCCCACGGTGAAGACAGGGATTGTCTGAGGGTTGCGTGTAGAAAATCCTACTCTTCTCAGGGACATAACGAGGCCACAAGCAGTTGAGGATGCATAGAATGCATGAAGGAAGTGCTGAAGATCCATGGGTGAGTAGGCGTGGATGCAGATGTCGTCAGCATAACAAGTAATTGCAATGCCAGGGCTGTCAGGAAGGAGAGAAAGAAGGCGATGCATGAGGACGGTGAAGAGAAATGGACTTAGTACGCCACCCTGTGGAGTACCCAAATCGAAGCCTTTAGAGGTACCGCACGCGCCCCTAGAAAGGACCCGAGCAGTTCTGTTGCTGAGGTAGCTACGTATCCATCTCAACAAACTTCCTTTAACACCAAAGGCCACAAGCTGATCAAGTATGACTTCTCTACTCGCAATATCTAAAGCGCTCTTAAGATCGATAAATGCTGCAACACTGGTGGGTGAAAGGCGGGAATAAAGCTCACACAGGCAGTGGTGCGTCCCCCGCTGAGGCAGGAAACCATACAGTCGCGGCGAAAGCTTGTTTTGCAGGCGGAACATCTGACGGTTAAAGAAGAGCCGTTCAAGTACCTTGCTGAAGCACGACGTCAGGGAGATGGGGGGGAATTTATCAGTACCGGGTTTGGGTATGGGCACTATGGTGCTAGAGGTCCACGCCCGAGGTACACAACCCTTCCGAAAACACGAGTTAAAAAGCTGCAGCAGGGGATCGCCAGGAACTTTCTGGAGAAGACGTAGGACAGAGTAAGTGATCCCGTCATCACCAGGTGCTGATGACGTACCTCGAGTCAGGGCACGCTGCAGCTCATCAGACGTGATGGGAACGTCATCCTCCTCATCTGTCCGCAGCAGAGCGTCCACCAGGCGGAGAGAACGAAGGCTTGCGTGGGAGGAGAGTGCAGCTTGTAGAGGTGCTGGAAGGTTGCCAGGTCGTGATTGTGCAGACCAGGAGTCAGTAAGGGACTCGGCATATTCCGTTGGACTGTGATGGAGAGCAGTGCAAGGCTTTTTCTTTACAATCTTGTTAATCTTGTGCCACATGGAACCCACGCTGGTGAGATGATTGATGCTGTCAGTAAAGTTGTGCCACGAGTCAGTCTGGGCATGCTGTTGGAGAGTCATCAGCTCGTCTCGAGACGTCTGGTACTGGTGAAGATGGGCCGGGGTTGGGTCTCTCTGAAAAGCAAGGCCGTGCTCCACGCCTTCCTTTCTGCCTGAAGCACACGGTCATCGAGTGGCCCGATACGAACCCCAGGTCGACGGGTGAGATGAGGCCGGGTGACATACCGGGTGTAAAAGTCATGAGTGGACTTCACCAGCGAGGAATACAACTCATCAGGGAAGCTGGTGTTAAATGTAGGAAGCATAGTAGTCATGTAGGAGATGTATGTTGGACAGTATTTTGGAGGTATCTGGATGCGGGTGCGGGCGTGAGAGGGAGGGGGTGTTGCTGGTACGAAGTATCGGAGGCCCACAGCAACGTGGTCGGAGAACAGCACGGGGATGGAGAAACACTTGACACGTGGAGCTACCAGTCCTGACGTAAAGATGTGGTCCAGGGTACCTCCACGGGAGTGGGTGGCGCCGCCAGTATCCCATCGTGTGAGTCGGTATCGTCTGACGAAATCAAGGAGTCGAGGCCCATTCCGGCTCGGAGCTGGAAAAGAGTCACCAAGTTCAGGAAAGCGGGCATTAAAATCACCCATGTACACAATGCCACCAAGTGTTGGAAGGGGCAAGGCCACCAAGTTTATTCTTCCCGGGGCAGAATAGACATTACATAAACGAATCTTGCCGTGTCCCATCGCTACCTCCAGGAGTTGAAAGGTCATGTCTGCTTCAACGGAGGTACGAAGCAGCTGGTGTGGTACTGAGGAGTGTACATATGTGACGAGACCGTTTCGAACTGGGTGGACGTAAGAAACGTAGCCAGTAAGTGAGGGAGCTTGTCTGTCACCAATAAGAGGACAAACAAAGGCCTCCTGAATGAATATGAATGTCGGGGAGTGCTCGTTAACATATCCCTTCAAAGTTGAGAGTCTTGCCAGATCTCTTAAACCGCAGGCGTTCCAGGAGATGACATGAAGCTCAATATTACGTGCGAACTCTACCCTTCGGTACACGGAAGCCAGACGTGGAAGAGATGGTGGGCGCGCACGAACACGCTGTGCCTGCCCAGGGGGAGGAAGGTGTCAACGAATCCATACCCTTCTTCTCTAGGTGGGAAACGATGGCGTCAAACTTCTCGGTGAGTGTGGTGACCGTAGCAATCATTGCCTGCTGCCCTTCAACAAGTGTGGTGAGTGTGGTGTCTGTGGAGGCTTGTTTGGCGGCGAGATCAAAAAGGCTAGTCTGGAGTGCACCACGCCGCTCTGCGAGTGAGTTGCAACGAGTCGTTAGAGCAGCAACAGCCTCACGAAGCTCACAAATATGTGCTGACTTGAGGAGACAGAAGCTTCATAATGCGGGGTTTGAGGCGACGAGGCTGGCGGAGGAGGAGGAGGAGGCGAGGCTGCTGGTTGCCTCGCCGAGCGCTTGATACAGCCGTGCCATACATTAACTCCCTGCTTGTTACACTGAGGACACTTCCAGTTGATGTTCGTAGATGCGGGCAGGTCGGGTTGTTCGGTGGCTGCGGTGGCTGAAGGTGAGACAGGAGGCGGCTGAGGAGCGACGCGGTGTGAGTAGGTGCGAGAGTCGTGGTCACTAGCGCACCAAGCACATTTTTCTGACGCACTGCATTAGCGGGAGATGTGTCCGAATTCCCAACATCGGAAACACAATGGACGGTCATCACTAATTCTGCGGATGTCACAGTCGGGGAGGCAGGGGAGGAAACTGAAGGAAAAGCTGGAGGGAGGCGGATCAGTCAAGCTCCAAGAGACAACAATGCGGTTGATAGGTAAACCGTCTTGACGAAAACGTCGGGCAGAGTGAACACCAGGGAGTTCCAGGGCGAGGGAGGGATCAACACCGACAGGGTACCGAGTTATCAAAGAGTTAGGATATTTCCTGGGCCTCTCAGGGGAGTCTTGCACATCAAGAATGACAGAGACAAACTCACCCTTTGCTACTCGCTCCACGATGTCCTAGCGGCACCTTGCAATATAGACGAACCGTGATGTCACAGATGCCATCTTCACCTCGGCGATATCCCGCTCAAGCTGGAATGTTTTATTGACCTCCGCAAGCCAACCAAGCTTAATCTCCACTGGTAAACGCTCCCTAAAAGCAAGCTCCACGTAATCAACACGGGGAGCAAATGCTGGTAGGGGAGGTTTGATAGGAGCAGCAGCTGAGGTGCGTTGAGGAGGCGGCGGCAGCAGAGAAGTGGGTGTGGAGGGTTCACTGTGTTTTGGTGTCTTGGTAGCGGGTAGGTGTGTCTCGCTGTCACTGTCTGTTGTCTCACCCACAGACCGCTTGCCCGGGTTGGCACGGCGGGAGCCGTCAAGTTTGGAAGCAGCTTCAACAGAATCACTTGACACTGACGAGGGTAGAAGTGGCCAGTGTTTCACGCTTGCGTCCTCGTCTTCACTGAGTGCAAGATCCATCTGGACGTCAGCAACAGTGCCGGGACCAGAGTACTCCATGACGGCAACGATGAACTATTGCAAGGGGCAAACAGCCACGTCTTCACCCAACCGTAGGTTGGGCTGAACGAGAGAGAGAGAGAGAGAGAGAGAGAGAGAGAGAGAGAGAGAGAGAGAGAGAGAGAGAGAGAGAGAGAGAGAGAGAGAGAGAGAGAGAGAGAATTAAAACTACTGCTACTACTAATATAACTGCTACTTACTATTACTGCTACTACTAGGTATAACTACTACTGCTACTACTACTACTACATGTGCCGCTTTAGCGTGCGGTATAACCGGCCATTTACATTCCAGCGCGCAATTCATTGTGCAGTGTTGCTCAACTACAGGAACCTTACACTGCAGAACGATAACACAGCAAGTTGAATAGTGCTGAATAAAGTTTTATAATTATCCAGAAGACTTTTCTCGTCAAAATGGCACGTCTATAGACATCATTTACCATCACTGCAGTCATATAGCAGAATGAGTTATGTCAATGTTTTCGGTGATGTAAGGCGGATAGCGATGTGGGTGTTCGTTGATTGTCCTTTTATACAGACTGGCCAGGAGCACTCGGCGACAAAACAACACAAGCTGAGGTCTCCGGAAACAGGTCAGGCGGTCATTACATAGCTTAGACTACGGTGACTGAACAGGACATTAATCAGGTCAGGAGCACTCAGGTAACAATCAGCTCATTATGTGCCTTAGACTACACATAGTGGCCCATGGGCCTATACACTACATACGCACGCTGAAGTAGCAACCTTTTACTACCAGGGATTAAATGATTTCGATTGTTAAATGGTTGAAATAAAGTTTATTACACAAAGGAACACAAAGGAAGAACAAACAACAGCAGACCTGCTGGTCCTTTCGAGGTTGTTTGTGACAAGCTACACTAACTATCTAATCAAAGGTGGAAGATGAAGGACAGCAAAGGCGAAGGCTCCTCCCCACCCCCCCATCCCTCCAGCCAAAGCTGGCAGGAAAGGAAAAAGAACCATGCAGCATGGAAAAACTGCATGGATTTATGTAGGAAAGAGGAAAGAACTACCATTACTGCTACCACTAACCGGGCAATAAAAGCGGACAAGGACACCAGTATTCGAAAGAACTTAACGTTATTACGACAATGAGTAATATCTTAGTTGCTGGTTGGATTCAAAACACTTGTCTAATCTATTCTTGAAGGCCGTAACTGTTGTACTATCAACGACATCACAAGGTAGAGAGTTCCAAACATTAACAACTCGATTGAAGAAGAAGTGTTTAGCTTCGTGCGACGAGAATCTTTTACCACTTATCTTCAAATTGTGATTTCTTCTTGTTCTATTTGATCGATCAATTGTAAAGTAATCTTCCGCATTAATATCACTGAATCCTTTGAACATTTTAAACACTTCTATTAGATCGCCTCGCATTCTTCGTTTTGATAGGCTGAATAAATTTACTTCTTTAAGCCTTTGTTCATATGACAAATTTCTCAACCTAGGAATCATCTTTGTTACTCTTCGTTGGACCCGTTCCAACTTTTCTATGTCTTTTCTGTAGTAGGGAGACCAAAACTGTACACAGTACTCTAGACGGGGTCGAACCAACGAATTATACAGTTTTAATATTACTTTTTCCGATTTATTATTAAAGACTCGTCCGATGAAGCCAACCAATTTGTTTGCAGTTTTAACTACCTCTGAACAATGCTGACCGGGCTTTAAATCGCTTGATATAGTGATTCCAAGATCCTTTTCTTTACTTACTGCAGAAAGTTGTTGGCCATTCATTACGTACCGAACGCAATTGTTATTTTTCCGATGTGCAACACTTTACATTTCTCAACGTTAAATTTCATTTGCCATTTGTTGGCCCAACGTGCAAGTCGATCTATATCTGATTGTAAAGCTTCTTCGTCGAGTATCGCAGTTACTTTACTAGCAATTTTTGTGTCATCAGCAAATTTTGATACTTTGCAAATGAGCCCATCATCGATATCATTAACATAAATTAAGAAGAGCATGGGGCCAAGCACTGATCCTTGAGGTACGCCGCTTTTGACATCGAGCCAGTTAGATGTAACACCGTTTAGAACTACTCTCTGTTTCCGCTCAGAGAGCCAGTCCGCAAGCCAATTGTGAATGTTACCCGAGATACCGTGCGCCAGTAGTTTGCTGAGCAATCGTTGGTGGGGGACCTTATCAAATGCCTTTTGAAAATCCAGATATATGATATCTACTGATCTGCTTTCATCGAACACCTCAAAATATAGTGAAAAAATCAAGTAAGTTAGTCAAACACGAACGTTTACTACGGAAGCCATGTTGCGAATTATTTATTATATTATTTTCTTCGAAGAATTTCACCATATTGTCGCGAATGATAGTCTCCATTAACTTACAAACAATAGATGTCAGGCTAATTGGTCGATAGTTTCCTGGATGAGACTTATCCCCCTTTTTGAAAATTGGTGTGACATTTGCAAGTTTCCAATCCGACGGAACTTTTCCAGCTGTTAAAGATTTATTGAATATGATGGAGAGCGGTTTACAAATTTGATGTTTGATTTCTTTTAAGACCCTAGGGGTAATTTTGTCTGGACCAGGAGCTTTGCTTACTTTAATCTTTTCAATTGTGCGTAAAATGTCACTTTCTACGATGAGCACGCCACTTAACATCTTTTCGGTCCTTCTAACCTCCGGCGGTTGAGGTGATAAACAATCTTCGTCGGTAAATACGGATGCGAAAAAGTTATTTAGGATTGTAGCCATTTCATTTTCATCGTTCGTGTGGTTACCATTTTCATTAGCAAGCGGTCCGATACCACAAGTGAGTGACTTTTTATTATTTACATAGCTGAAGAATTCTTTAGGATTAGATTTACTTGTTTCCGCTATATATTCTTCAAGATTTTTCTTGCTTCGTTTTATTAATTTCTTGGTTTCGCGGCGAATTCTGTCCAACTCTAATTTGTCAGCCTCGCTCTGAGATGATATGTACCTACTGTATACGCGTTTTTTTAGAGATAGGCTATTTTGAATTTCGTTATTCCACCATTTGGGTTTCTTCTTAGAAGCTGAACGTCTGTTACGATAGGGTACGCATATGCTTATGGCATTGTTCAATATTGTGGTGAAGGCCCCCCAAGATTTGTCAATATCTGTTTCCGCCGTGATTTCAGTCCAGTCAGAATTATTTAGAATTGATCGGAGTCTTACGAAATTCGCTCTCTGATAATCAGGCACCTTTTCTTTACTAGGAGTTACTTTACTTTCTTTCATATTGATGCTGAATGTGATTGTTCGGTGATCGCTAGAACTAAAAACTGGACCAACATTTACTTCGTTAACTAGATCAGCTGTCGTTGAAAAGATAAGGTCAAGTATATTATTTTCCCGAGTCGGTTCTTGAACGTGTTGATGTAAATCACTTTCTAGTAAATTTGTGTACAGGTCGAGCCCTGTATGACAGTTCAACGGTTCACCCCATCTTTTCACTGGCAAGTTAAAGTCCCCAACAATTACTGCCTCGCAACTGCTACTTGTTTCTAATAATAATTCACTTAATGCGTGGTCGATATCAAGAGTCTGCCTTGGCGGTCTGTAGATAAGTCCAATTACTATTTTACGAGATATATTTTTAATTTCAATGAAGACCGTGTCTACATTGGTTATAATATCTGTTTTCAAGAATACTGGATGGAGAGAGTTGTGGATATAAAAGATAACGCCTCCACCCTATCTGTTCTCTCTTTCATGACTAAAGATGGTATAACCCGGTAATCTATATTCCGCTATGAAATCTCTATTTGAAGTGTCTATCCAAGATTCTGTGAGTCTGATGATGTGATATTGATTTGCAGCTGCGATGACTTCTAAGTCTTCAAATTTGTTACGTAGGCTGCGAGCGTTTACATAGCAAGCTTCAATGTGATTCGAGTAGGGGGTTTCGCGGGTTGAGTGCTCCCTTACGGTGGAGCTGCTGGTGTTCTCGCCTCCGCGTTTTTTGGCTTTGGAAGAGCCACTTGGTCACAGAGCAGCCTCCCGAAACGGGCTGCTCCAACAGGGTTTAAGTGGATGTCATCAGCAAGGAACAAGTCTGAATCGTAGTAAAAACTGTTCCACAAGTTAGCGAACTGGACGTTTTCTTGTGAGCAAAGGGACTGAAGTCTGTTGTTTGTGCTGAAGGCCTTACTGTAAAAGCTAGATTCGGCACCGACCCTCGGGAGGATTCCTGAGATTATGATGTTACTGGCATCCGTTTTACGTTTATACTGCTTGATCATGCGGCGGTATTTCTCAAGCAGTTCCTCAGAAAGGGTTGTCTTTACGTCATTTGTCCCCGCGTGAATGACAAAGAGGGTGTTTCGGTCGGCATTTCTCGTGACATCATCGCACGCTGCGGTGATGTCGTCCAGTCTGGCACCTGGATAGCAGTAACGTTTTCTGCGGCCGTTTGATGAACGACCACAGAACTCAACCAGCTGGCCACGCACCATGGAGTCCCCAACTAGGCGAGTCTCGAACTCATCCTCCATGGTGTCTGCCAGCACCTGGAACCTATTGAAGGTAGTGGGGTCAGTAAATCCTTGGTTGCCTGCTTCGGTTTGGCTCCATTCCTTACAGGTTGGAACCCGACATCCTGTGAAGCAGGAAGAGAAGCGTTAAGTGGGGCAGGCTGGAAGTTGTCCTGTGAGGCAGGCTGGGAGTTAGCCTGTGAAGCAGGCTGGGGGTTAGCCTGTGAGGCAGGCTGGGGGTTGTTCTGTGAGGCAGGCCGGGGGTTAGCCTGTGAGGCAGGCTGGGGGTTAGCCTGTGAGGCAGGCTGGGGGTTAGCCTGTGAGGCAGGCTGGGGGTTATCCTGTGAGGCAGGCTGGGAGTCAACCTGTGAGGCAGGTAACACGTCCTCCCGTGAAGCAGGAGGGTCGTCTGGAGAGGGCACAGTCTCAGTGGAGGGCCTCTCCACCATCGATAGTGGAGTCACTGCCACATTTGTTAAAACAAATTCCTGAAGGGCTACAAATTTCTTTTCAAGATCATTGTGCTTGACTTTCCACTCAGTCACAGCCTTCTGTAGATGTAATCTTTGAACGCAGAGGCGGCAAGTTTTACTCAGCTGGAAGAACTGAGCTGCAAAACGTCCGGGACAGACGTCACACTTAAGGTTCGAAGGCATTGTTAGAATTTTAAGCGAGTTAACAGTTTGGGCAAATATTAAAAGCGCTTTCGAAATACTTTAAATTGTGACCATAAATTGAATTGTATAAAAATTGTGCATGGAAATTAGATACTGCTGTGTTAGATGCCTCCAACACTGGGAGTTCGCTCCTACAGGGTCTTGAAAACGCCTCAAAGACCAATCGCTTGTCCTGAGCCTCGGTCACGAGAGAGACTTTCACAACCCGGCGCTTTTCAGCTATTGTCCTCGAAGTTTTGTCCCATAGCACGGGGCCGGCGTAGTCACACAGAGCAGAGCTGGCAAGGGAGGAGAGGAACCAGCAATTCGTTCCCACTTTCCGAAACGTCTAACCCAACTCTGCGACCCTTTCGAGGCCTGGCCAGTGGCACCTGTCACCAGGTGTTCTCCACCAACTCTAGAGAGTATCAGACGCCCTTCCTGAGAGACCAAAAGACTGAAATATTCCTTGAGTATTAGATAAACCCTCAGAAACTCCACCTAGAAGCCGGGAGGTACAACCTCAAATGGCCCACGGAAGATATCTCTTTCAGGAGAAAAAAACAAGAACCAGCTGTTATGCAGAATAGAGATGGGAGTACCGTCGATAGAGGGGAGGGACGGGGAGCTCACACCGACAACTGGTTCCCAGGGAGGCTTTTATTAGTGTAGAGGTCGCCACACTCCTCTACACCGCAGGCCTAAATAATTAGGCACGGTCCAGCTGACTAGGACCCTGGAACTCCAGCCATTGTCTCATAAAGAGATCCTCTGCCTGCAGTCCAATCCACCACTGCTGCTGCCCAGAGGCTTCACCGTGACCCTGGCACGGGAGACAGATCAGGTATTACACCTTGTCCAAGGGTGACCTGAGACTATGCAGGGCAGGGACGTCTAGTTCCCTGAGGTGAAAACAATTCACCCGCATACAATAGAGTAAATTATATATTTTAATAGATATGGATTGACGAAGAAAAAAAAACATTTGTTAATCATATTACATGGTTTTATATTTTGATGACAATAATTGTTACCAGGTGAATGATAAGCTGTACATAATATTTATTAATCTCTCTCTCTCTCTCTCTCTCTCTCTCTCTCTCTCTCTCTCTCTCTCTCTCTCTCTCTCTCTCTCTCTCTCTCTCTCTCTCTCTCTCTCTCTCTCTCTCTCTCTCTCTCTCTCTCTCTCTCTCTCTCTCTCTCTCTCTCGTTCGTGCATTTTGACCTAATAGCTCGTCCAGTCCCCATTTTTTTTCATTCACCTCTCTTACCCTTTCAGGCATTGACTCAACGATATTTTGAATGATATGAGGCTTCTGTCGTAGCCCCTCCCATTCCCTCTGTGTTCCATTAACTGCTGGGGTTGCCTTTCCCTGGTTTTATCACAGCTGTTCACGACGTAACCCCAAACATTTTCAATTGGGTTGCAGACGCAACCCCTAGGAGTCCATTCTAGTAAAATTATTTCATCGGAGTAGTTTTGAAACCACTCCCTTACTATCTTGGCCATGTGAATAGGGCATCTATCTTGGACGTAAACAATTGGTCCAGGCCTTAAAGGAAAATTTCTCCTCAAAGATGGCACAAGGAAGTCATCTAAAATTTCAATATACTTGGCGCCTGTGAACCGACCTTCGAATTTTCTTATGTCACCCACACCGTCCATGGATATCCATCCAAAAATGCTGCAAGTGACATGACCGCTCCTCGTTTCTTCATATATGTTTCTCTGGTCATAAATAAAAGGAAGAGCTGATATATCATTAATGAAGTTGCCTGAAAGGATACGTTTACACCAAATGATGAAACTGGTAGCAACGCTTCTTTGTGGCGACTGTGATGAAATCAACAAAGTAAAATATCTGTTGAATGGCCTTGAAGAATAGGAAAACCTTATTAATAACATATTGAACCAAGAAAAAAATATTGCACTTGAGTGAAAACATACCGAGTGTTGTCTCTTTTTCAGACGCGTAGTCTACCATGGTCGGAGGAGCGAAATGTCTTTTCATCTGAAAACACAACCTTGACCAAAAGTCTAGGCCTCTTGTGTTCATGCAGATTGGCAAACTGCAGTCTTGCAGCTCAATGTTCATTTCTTTTCATTTTCTCACAAAATGAATCCCTACAATGGATCTGGCATCATGGTTTGTCATGGAGACATCCAGTTGCACCCGCTCCCTCAATTTCACAGCGCTGGTAACGGGTTCTCCACCATCCCCCATCGCCACAATCATTGCATCTTGCTCGGGAGTAGTGACACGAGGGCGTGGCTGTTTCGCTGATAATATAAAGCATTTTACAAGTATTGAAAATTAAACAATTCATTGCATCAACTAGTACTTCAAAGAGAGAGAGAGAGAGAGAGAGAGAGAGAGAGAGAGAGAGAGAGAGAGAGAGAGAGAGAGAGAGAGAGAGAGAGAGAGAGAGAGAGAGAGAGAGTGTGTGTGTGTGTGTGTGTGTGTGTGTGTGTGTGTGTGTGTGTGTGTGTGTGTGTGTGTGTGTGTGTGAACAAAACAACTTATACTTACGTAGGTTGGTCAAATGTCCGCTCTCGTCATGACGCTTGAGCCACTTCATGACAGTTGTCTTGGACAAATCCTCGGCGATGGCCCGGTGGCTGTAGCCAAAGTCCCGTAACTTAACTATGTTGGCACGAACAACTAGTGCTGTCTCGTCTGTTCATCGTGAAGACTGAACAGAGACTGACCAGACAATTACCACATTATCACAACTGCTTTCCCACTCACCCCATGGTCTTACACCTGACATTAGTTTGCATAGCCTCTCAAGGGAATATCTAAAACATTAATTTCTCCGAGCCGCCACCTTCGTGTTTACAAATTATCTCCGAATCTGAGAATTTATGAAGAATTTATAGATTTACCCATGTTCCTCCTCCTCCTCCTAGTACTACTACTCTTATTACTACTATTAATAATAATGATAATAATATATTACCAGTATAAATAATAATAATAGTAATAGTGTTATGAATACAATCAGCTGACGCCTAGGGGTTGATTTGTGTTGAAAATATAGCTAACTGTGACATAACATAATTGTAAGTTGGTTGGAGTAGGTAGGAAGACACCTACCGAACGGGCGCAAGCCACTCAGGTATATATATATATATATATATATATATATATATATATATATATATATATATATATATATATATATATATATATATATATATATATATATATATATATATATATATATATATATATATATATATATATATATATATATATATATATATATATATATATATATATATATATATATATATATATATATATATATGGGGAGGTGAAAAGGAGCTGAAGCCTCCAAAGACCCTTCCCATGTCCTCACTAACCGTTTCCCTATTGTCTCACCAACACCGGAGAGTAGTTCAGCATGCTTTCTAAAGACAGATCCTCTCTTTATCCACACCACACTACATTCACACAACATATACACCTTTTCCCAAAATTCAAATTTCAAAATGGCGCACCTACAACAAGCCTCGGCGTCCCCGCCTGGGGGACCACAAATTCCCCAGGAGGACTCCCTTCTGGCTGCCGACCTGAGAGGTGTCTTGATAACTCCTCGAACCTCTTTCTTATCAATTTCTGCAACATTCGCGGCCTTAGTTCTAATTTTCATTCTTTGGAACATCATCTCTCCTCCTCTAAAACTCATCTTCTTTTCCTCACCGAAACACAGGTTTCTGAGGCTACTGACAGGAATCTCTACTCTGTTTCCTCCAACTATCTCTATCCTAAATTTCAATCAAAAGCTGGATGATGCGCCTACGTGCGCAACGACATCACTTGCTCTCGTGCCCACGACCTTGACTCCTTCAAAATTTTCCACCATCTGGCTAAGACTTCATTGTCATTCTGTTACTAAATACATCTGTGCTGTTTATCTCTCACCTAACTATGTAAAATTCTTTGACTACTTGAACTCTAAATTGGAGCACATCTTGACCCACTTTCCCTTCTCTAATAATCTCCATCCTAGGAGATTTCAATGTTCACCACCAGCTTTGGCTTTCATCCTCTTTCACTGACCAGCCTGGTGAATAAGCCTACAACCTTGCTCTCCTCAATGACCAAAAGCAGTTGGTTCAGCACCCTACACGTATTCCCGACCGTCTTGGAGACCGGCCCAACATTCTAGACCTCTTCCTTACCTCAAACCCTTCTGCTTATTCTGTCAAACTGTTCTCTCCGTTGGGCTCCTCCGATCACAATCTTATTTCTGCATCCTGTCCTATCGCTCCTGTACACCCTCTGGACCCACCGAAGAGGCGATGCTTCTGGCATTTTGCTTCAGCTCGGTGGGACGACCTGAGGATGTACTTTTCCGATTTCCCGTGGAATGATTATTGCTTCCAGGATAGAGACCCCTCTGTGTGTGCTCAGCACATCACAGAGGTGATTGTCTCTGGAATGGAGGCATACATTCCTCGTTCTTTATCTACTCCTCATGCTAAAAAGCCTTGGTTTAATCACGCTTGTTCTCGTGCTGTCAATGATAGAGAGGCAGCTCACAAAAGGTACCAGAGCCTTCAAACTAATGCTAATTATGAACTTTACATTTCTGCCCGAAATCGTGCCAAATCTATTCTCCGACTAACCAAAAAATCTTTCATTAATAGAAATTGCCAAAACCTTGCTTTTTCTAACTCTTACCGTGACTTTTGGCATCTAGCCAAAAACATCTCCTCCAACTTCACTTCTTCATCTTTCCCTCCACTCCTCAGTCCTGACGGCAACACTGCCGTCTCATCTATCTCTAAGGCTGAACTCTTCTCTCAAACTTTCTCTAAAAACTCCACTCTGGACGATTCTGGGCATATTCCTCCTACTCATCCCCCCTCTGACTCCCTTATGCCTGTTATAAAGATTCTTCAAAATGATGTTTTCTATGCCCTCTCTGGCCTCAATCTTTAGAAGGCTTATGGACCTGATGCAGTGCCTCCTATTGTCCTTAAAAACTGTGCCTCCGTGCTGTCACCCTGCCTGGTCAAACTCTTTCGCCTCTGCCTGTCAACATCTACCTTTCCTTCTTGCTGGAAGTATGCCTTCATACAGCCTGTACCTAAGAAGGGTGACCGCTCCAATCCCTCAAACTACCGTCCTATAGCTTTACTTTCTTGTCTATCTAAAGCTTTTGAATCAATCCTTAACCGGAAGATTCAAAAGCACCTTTCCACTTCTGACCTTCTATCTGATCGCCAGTATGGGTTCCGCAAGGGGCGTTCTACTGGTGATTTCCTAGCCTTCTTAACTGACTCTTGGTCATCCTCTCTTAGCCGTTTCGGTGAAACCTTTGTTATTGCACTAGACATATCAAGAGCTTTTGATAGGGTCTGGCACAAATCTTTGCTTTCCAAACTACCCTTCTACGGTTTATATCCTTCTCTCTGTACCTTTATCTCCAATTTCCTTTCTGACCGTTCTATTTCTGTTGTGGTAGACGGTCACTGTTCTTCCCCTAAATCTATTAACAGTGGTGTCCCACAGGGTTCTGTCCTATCTCCCACTTTTTCTGTTGTTCATTGATGATCTTCTTTCCAAAACGAACTGCCCTATCCATTCCTACGCCGATGATTCCACTCTGCATTACTCAACTTCTTTTAATAGAAGACCCACCCTACAGGAACTTAACGACTCAAGGCTGGAGGCTGCAGAACGCTTAGCCTCAGACCTTACTATTATTTCCGATTGGGGCAAGAGGAACCTGGTGTCCTTCAACGCCTCAAAAACACAGTTTCTCCACCTATCCACTCGACACAATCTTCCAAACAACTATCCCCTATTCTTTGGCAACACCCAGCTATCACCTTCTTCAACACTAAACATCCTCGGTCTATCCTTAACTCAAAATCTCAACTGGAAACTTCATATCTCATCTCTTACTAAATCAGCTTCCTCGAGGTTGGGCGTTCTGTACCGTCTCCGCCAGTTCTTCTCCCCCACACAGTTGCTGTCCATATACAGGGCCTTGTCCGCCTTCGTATGGAGTATGCATCTCATGTGTGGGGGGGGCTCCACTCACACAGCTCTTCTGGACAGAGTGGAGGCTAAGGCTCTTCGTCTCATCAACTCTCCTCCTCATACTGATAGTCTTCTACCTCTTAAAGTCCGCCACAATGTTGCCTCTCTTTCTAACTTCTATCGATATTTCCACGCTGACTGCTCTTCTGAACTTGCTAACTGCATGCCTTCCCCCCTCCCGCGGCCCTGCTGCACTCGACTTTCTACTCATGCTCATCCTTATACTGTCCAAACCCCTAATGCAAGACTTAACCAGCATCTTCACTCTTTCATCCCTCACGCTGGTAAACTCTGGAACAATCTTCCTTCATCTGTATTTCCTCCTGCCTACGACTTGAACTCTTTCAAGAGGAGGGTATCAGGACATCTCTCCTCTCTTATTTGACCTTGCTTTCGACCACCTCTTTTGTTTCTTTTTTAGGAGCTGCGAGTAGCGGGCTTTTTTTATTATTGTTTTCTTTTTTGTGTGTGCCCTTGAGATGCCTCCTTTGTTGTAAAGAAAAAAAAGTGAAAGTAAATGGTAATTTTACTTATTATTAAAACTTACCCTAATAAGACAAATAATTACTTGACATCAGAAGAGAACATATGAGAAAAATAGGCAAGGCTATAATGACAAGAGTAAGTGGTTTGGTTCACTGAGGTGTTTAATTAGAGTTACAATTATCAATGAGGAACAAAGTATGAGAATTACCTTTGAGGAACCAAATATGAATTACAATTGTGGACCGAAATATTGGTTCACTGAGGTGTTTAGTTAATAGAATTACACATAAGGAACACAAATATATATACACACGTGAGAATGTGTGCGTGTGTCAGCCCCCTTGGTGAATCCTGGTTGCTCACAAGTGATGAGTCCTTGCGTCCTCGGAAAGAACTGCTTTTCATTGAGACTACCGGGGTTAGCAGCTGGAGGTATATTGATAACCTCGGCGGGCGAGATGGTCCGCGAAATTTGAGGCTTCGGGACATTCAGCTGAATGGTGGGTGAAGCTTCGATGCGGAGTCACGAGTCCTCGAGTAAGTGAGCTGGTGCTGGTGAGGCTTCGAGGATTCGTGCGTGTTATTGGTGAGGTGATGTTTGATGGCGCGCTTCGAGGCTCGAGTTAGACGAGGGTACCATAACAAGAGTAATAATAATAATAATAATGATAATAATAATAATAATAATGATAATAATAATAATAATAATAATAATAATAATAATAATAATAATAATAATAATAATTACAATAATAATTACAATAATGATAATAACAATAATAATAATAATAATAATAATAATAATAATAATAATAATAATAATAATAATAATAATAATAATAATAATAATAATAATAATAATAATAATAATAATAATAATAATAATAATAATAATAATGTTTGTTGGTTTGGTAATGGTGGTAGTACAGTAGAAGTATTAGTGGTTGTAGTGGTGGTAGTAGTAGTGGTGAATAATAAGAAAATTATCATACCATTATTTCACCTAATCTATCTATTCTGTCCTGTCCTACCACACGTAGATTACTAGTAGTAGCGGTAGTAAACAGCCTCTCGAGGAAATCTCAAGAGCATTAATTCCTCCGAGCCACCTCCTTCGTGTTTACAAATTGTCTCTGAATCTCAGAATTTATAAATTTACCTATGTTCCTATTTTCTTCCTCCTCCTCCTCCTCCTCTTTTTCCTCCTCCTCCTCCTCCTACTACTACTACTACTACTACTACTACTACTACTACTACTACTACTACTATTACCAATAATAATAATAATAATAATAATAATAATAATAATAATAATAATAATAATAATAATAATAATAATAATAATAATAATAATAATAATAATAATAATAATAATAATAATAATAATAATAATAATAATAATAATAATAATAATAATAATAATAATAATAATAAAGTTAATGAAAAATGAAACAGATATCATTTATAGTCAGAAAAAAATAACGATAATAATCATAATAACATTAATAATTGAATACAAATATTATATTTTTTTTATTATTACCTTTTTCATTATTTATTATTCTTGTTATTATTATTGTCATTATTATTATTATTATTATTATTATTATTATTATTATTATTATTATTATTATTATTATTATTATTATTATTGTTATTGTTATTATTATTATTGTTATTAACATTATCTTTACTATTTATTATTATTATTATTATTATTAATATTATCATTATTTTTATTATCACTACTTATATTATTGTTTATAATTATACTTACCAAAAATTCCTTCATTGATAGAGAATGCCAAAACCTTGCTTTTTCTAATTCTTCCCGTGACTTCTGGCATCTAGCCAAAAATATCTCCTCCAACATCACGTCTTCATCTTTTCCTCCTCTCCTTAGTTCTGACGGCAGCACCGCCGTCTCATCTATCTCTAAGGCTGAAGTCTTCTCTCACACATTCTCTAAAAACTCCACTCTGGACGAGTCTGGACATATTCTTCCTACTCATCCCCCTCTGACTCCTTTATGCCTGTTATTAATATTCTTAAGAATGACGTTTTCTATGCCCTCTCTCGCCTCAATCCTCAGAAGTTTATGGACATGATGGAGTGCCTTCTATTGTCCTTAAGAACTGTGTTTCCGTGCTGATACCCTGCCTGGTCAACCTCCTTCGCCTCTGCCTGGCAACATCTACCTTTCCTTCCTGCTGGAAGTATGCCTTTATGCAGCCTGTGCCTAGGAAGGGTGGCAGTTCCAATCCCTCAAACTACCGTCCTATAGCTTTGCTTTCTTGTCTATCTTACAGCTTTTGAATCAATCCTTAACCGGAAGATTCAAAAGCACCTTTCCACTTCTGACCTTCTATCTAATCGCCAGTATGGGTTATGCGAGTGGCGTTCTACTGGTGATCTCCTTGCCTTCCTAACTGACTCTTGGTCATCCTCTCTTAGCCGTTTCGGTGAAACCTTTGCTACTGCCCTCGACATATCAAACGCCTTTGATAGGGTCTGGCACACATCTTTGCTTTCCAAACGTCCCTCCTACGGTTTCTATCCTTCTCTCTGTACAGTCGTCACAAAAAGTATCGGTGCATAAGGGGTGCGATGACTACTGTAAACATTCGAGCATCCGCTGATATTGTGGGAGGGTTGGCACGCCTGACTGTGGCTTCTCTGCAAGATTCGAACCACAAGCGATTGTTTCATAACTCAGATCCGAAACATTTCAACCCAAATCCGAAACGTTTCAAAGACTGACAGGATGTTAATGTGGTTATCTTCGTACCATGGCCATGCCAGTCAACATGGAAACACCGCAGGCGACGCGAGGGGCTATCGTAGCCCTCCATGCTAGGGGTTTTACCATAACTGGTATTGCCCGTGAGCTTGGTATTCACCGGAACACAGCAGCACGGTGGATTCGGCGGCACGCAGACACTGGTGCTACAGAGGACATGCCACGAGTCGGGCGCCCACGCTGCACCTCCGCAGCCGAAGACCAGGTTAAGGATATAATATTCTACAGTAGAATATTACATTCTGTAGTAGAATATTAGTCTGTACTAATAATGTAAATAGTAACATGGTGACAATAACTGGATAGGGTAATGTGTTGTAATATAATATCTCGTGTTGCTGTTCACCATTCACCTTACCATACTGATTGGGTGTTTGTGGTTTTATATCTAGGCCATAAATAACGCCATCGATGAGGACCCATTCACACCTGCTGTCAACATTCGCCGTGACCAGGGTCTGCAGTGCAGCACTCAGACCAATCGGAACAGGCTTCACAACAGGAATTTCCGAGGTCGGAGGCCAGCCACAAAGCAGAAACTAAGCGAGCGTAACATGGAGCAGCGCATGGAGTATGCGCTCGAGTATGCTGACATGCCAGCAGACTTTTGGGAGAATGTAGTCTTTCTGATGAAAAGACTTTCTACTCAGATGGCACATCAGCAGCACAATATTTTTGGCGGAATTGTGGCACTCTCTCTCTCTCTCTCTCTCTCATGGACACTTAAACTAGTTGGTTGTTTCTACAGGTGCCTGTAGCCACCCGAACAGATTTGTGTTGTCTGTCTTGTCTACTACTACTCAATACCGGTTACAGAAGGTTTTATGTGACTAGTTCATAAATAGTTATAATGTTTCAGATACGACATTGGAAATGTAATTGCTACCAGGAGGAGCGGGCGTGTCTCTGCTGGGTTATTTGGATGGATGCATGCCAGTGGCGTTGGAGAGTTGGCTGATGTTGGACCGGGATATTTAACAGGTGATAAGTATGTTGAAATCCTGGAGGAGGTCCTTCTTCCCACGGTAGAGGCATTGCTGTTCCCCGACGGGGAGCCTTTCTACCTTCTCCAGGATAACAGCCCAATCCACACATGCCAGGTTGTTAGAGAGTGGTTTGGCCGACATCCACACGTCACTCTGATGCCACATCCTCCCAAATCACCAGACCTCAACCCCATCGAGCACGTCTGGGCAGCAATAGTCCGACATATGCCTGAGCAGGACAGGGGAAGGAACCGTGATGCTGTCGTCAGAAGTGCAATGCAAGCATGGGAGCACCTCCGTCGTCCACCTGGTCAAAACATAACTAGTGCGTTGGTGGCATCCATGCCTAAACGGCTGAATGCTGTCTTAGCTGCAGGTGGTGCCTATACGTCTTACTGATGTATATTAATAAAGATAATGAAACACGCGTTGTTATATTTACCCTAGAAGTAGTAGTATAATAGCAAACCTACTGCTATAAAAAGTCTGTTCCACGAGAATTAGGTGATTTTTTTTCATTGGTGGACTCGCGAACGTGATATTGCATGTGTGCTGTTACTGCACGCTCATTTGCCCATTCTTAACTTAAGTATTGTGTGCCTTGTGAACCATTAGAAATTCATCTGAAACAATTCGTAACAAGACCAAATAACCTTACTCTCGCGTTGAAACTGGGTTACAAGATCAAACAATCCAAGGCAGACAGTCGGCAGGCGAATGTGACTCGGGCCAGACGCCGTGCAGGTTTCTTTCGCCGGCGTGGACGGGCCTTAATGGATTAAGAAATGCAGTTGAATGGACAATGTCCAGCTGGTAGCTACTTAATCTATTGTTGAAACTATTCATTCTTCATTTTTTTTTCTTCTATAAAGTGCTTTGATGTTTTTGGCTTGGCATAGTCTTAATGTGTATTGATGATATGGAGTCATAACGGAAACATTGCTCTACGGCAAGAACCTTCACATTTCTCATCGTCCTATCATTATTCCTAAAAGATCTAATATATGTGGGTAATAAACTAATAAATAATCATAAGGAAGAGGGATAATAAAAATAAATACATTCATATATCAATAGTTTTGATTTTAAAAGTTTTTAATAAATTTATTACGCAAATAACGGGAGCTCCATGGTGTAAATGGTAGCGCGCTCGGCTCACAACCTAGAGATCCCGGGTTCAGTCCCCGGCCGGAGCAGAGTTAGATGGGCTGTCTCTTTATCCCTTGACCCTGTCCACCCAGCAGCGAATGGACCGGGTATCAGGTATACGGATTGTGTCCCAGCTTCCCGGGAAGGTGAATTGTGGTAACCCGGATGTCACAGTGGCCATGTGGCCCGGGGTAGCGGGTTCATATCCACCACAAGGCCAATGCGGCGGAGATGAGCTCCGTGGCTAAGCGCTGTTACAACGTATGCCCCCACCTTTTTTTATAGCGTCAAACAGAGCGAGTTTTACAATATACATTTGTTTAAATGCCACACAACACCTGCTGCCCTTACCATGACACACACACACACACACACACACACACACACACACACACACACACACACACACACACACACACACATTAAAACAGAGAGCAGGTTGATGCATTTTGATTTTAAGAGATAGCAAAAAGCGATAAATAGTAGGCTATGTCATGCCAAGCGAAATTGCCGTAGCTTAGATCTACGTAGTAAACAACAGCCAATGAGCGGTGCGGAGACCGTCACTCAAGCAATGACGCCAAGTCCGCGAGTCCAACCTTAAAATGAAAATCTCCGCCAGTTATCGTGGATTCGACTATAGTAGTATTAAAACAGCATAATTACTACTATGAGTAATAAAGGCTATATTTTATGCATGACCGTATTCGACTAGTACCATGTATACTTCACATACCTCATTTCATAGGTGATGTGTAGATATGTTTTACCACATGAAAGTGTTACCGTAAAAACCACGTGACAATATCTTGTTGCATTATCAACGAACGCAGATTGGCCATTATACGTAAACACAAGTGAACCAGTATGTGGTATCAAGCTGGCTGGTGAATTATGGCATTCACCTCACAGCAGAGCTACCAACATGCATCAAGTCGGCCACCTCTTTTCACTGTCTTTCGTTCCGTGCTGTCAGAATGATTCGTGCTTATACTGCACCGATAGTTTTTGTGACGACTGTACCTTTATCTCCAGTTTTCTCTCTGTCCGTTCTATTTTCGCTGTGATAGACGGTCACTGTTCTTCCCCTAAACCTATTAATAGTGGTGTTCCGCAGGGTTCTGTCCTATCTCCCACTCTCTTTCTGTTGTTCATTGATGATCTTCTTTCCAAAACGAACTGTCCTATCCATTCTTACGCCGATGACTCTACTCTGCATTACTCAACTTCTTTTAATAGAAGACCCACCCAATGGGAACTAAATGATTACAAGATGGAGACGGCAGAACGCCTAGGCTCAGTCCTTACTATTATTTCCGATTGGAGCAAGAAGAACTTGGTGTCCTTCAACGCCTCAAAAACACAGTTTCTCCACCTATCCACTCGACACGATCTTCTAAACAACTATCCCCTATTATTTGACAACACTCAGCTCTCACCGTCTTCAACACTAAACACTTCATATCTCTTCTCTTACTAAATCAGCTTCCTCGAGGCTGGGCGTTCTGTACCATCTCCATCAGTTCTTCTCCCCCTCACAGCTGCTATCCATTTACAGGGGTCTTGTCCGCCCTCGTATGGAGTATGCATCTTACGTGTGGGGGGGCTCCACTCACACAACTCTATTGGACAGAGTGGAGTTTAAGGCTCTTCGTCTCATCAGCTCTCCTCCTCTTTCTGATAGTCTTCTACCTCTTAAATGTCGCCGCCATGTTGCCTCTCTTTCTATCTTCTATCGATAATTTCATGCTGACTGCTCTTCTGAACTTGCTAACTGCATGCCTCGCCGCCTCCCGCCTCCCTTCGCAAGAGTTAACCAGCATCTTCACTCTTTCATCCCTCACGCTGGTAAACTCTGCAACAATCTTCCTTCATCTGTATTTCCTCGTGCCTACGACTTGAACTCTTTCAAGAGGAGGGTATCAGGACACCTCTCCTCCCGAAATTGATCTATATCTCGGCCACTAAACTAACTCTTTATAGGAGCAGTGAGTAGCGTTTTTTTTTTCACATTTGTTACTTTTTTTTATACCTTTGAACTGACTCCTCATCTGTAAAAATAATAATAATAATAATAATAATAATAATAATAATAATAATAATAATAATAATAATAATAATAATAATAATAATAATAATAATAATATCATGGGAATAATAATAATTACAATAACAATAATAACGATAATACTACTACCTAATATAAATGATAATACTAACAATAATAGTAAAACACTGAAGCAGTAATTATGGGGACAGAATGACTGCGAACATTAAACTTATTTCTTTTCCTTTTTCCTGCAGTGTCGGGGACATGACAGAGGACCTGCAGCATGAGGCGACAAAGTACATACCATACTCAAGCCAGGCAAGGGCGATGGCTATGCCCGTCCTCAATTACCTTAAGAATCCATTACTGAATGAGACTGAGCTGACAAATGAGACGGCAGAGGCCACAGGAATATCAGTTAGCTCTGCGAAAAGATTCAAAAGGAAAGTGAAGGTAGATGGAAATAGCTCTCCTCCCCCCAAGAAGATAAGAAAAAGTGCAGTGCTGGACATGCTGGAGGGATTTGATAAAGATTGCATAAGAAGGATAATTACATCATTTTATGAAATGGGAGAAATTCCAACAATTGACAAAGTTCTAGGAAAGGTAAAGGAGGAACCTCTTGAGTTTTCCTGGGAAAAGTCATCTCTTCACAAACTAATCAAGAAAATGGGTTTCGTTAAAAAAAAAAAGTGGAAAGTGGCCGGCACATACTTCTAGAGCGAGATGATATTGTTCTTGCGCGGACCAAATATTTAAGGTCCCTCAATGAAAACAGAATATCTGGAAACCCACGCACTGAAGTATACTTAGATGAAACGTGGGTCACTCAGAACGAGTGTAAGTGCTGGACCAGAAAAGATGGAATTGTTGGTCCCAAATTAAACACTCGCTATGGCTCGCGTTTCATCATTGTGCACGCTTGAAGTGAAAAGGTATTTGTTCCGGGAGGCCTGCATAAGTTTAAATCGCAAAACTGTAATAAGAGCGACTATCATGATTCCATGAATCATCAAACTTTTCCGGATTGTTTTAAAAGCAAATGACTGCCCAATATCCCAGAACATTGCCTCATCATAATGGTTAATGCCTCTTATCACTGCACGAAATTTAATAAAGGTCCAACAAAAAGTCCAAGAAAATGTGGCAACATTCAGTGGCTCACATGAAATAATATTCCCCGCGACCCTACGCACACCAAATTAGAACTATATCAACAAGACAACCGATTTGAAGACCTATAAATATATAGTATTGATGAACTTGCTGAAGACCACGGCCATAAAGTACTAAGGCTTCCCCCTCACCACAGCCACCTGGACCCCATTGAGCTTATATGGGCACAGGTGAAGAGCCATGGAAGAACGAGAAATCCCAACGGAGACCAGACACTAAGAAGTTAGGAACTAACACATGAAGCCATGGATAGAGTCACTACGGAAAAGTGACGAATGTGTGTGAAGCACACAATGAATGTAGAAGAATGCAGAAAAAAATGACTGAGCTGTAAATCATCTGCTCGACAGCCTCGTCATTAACTTGGAATCAAGCAGTGATGAAGAAGAGTCTTCTTCTTTTTTGTCATTTCCGTCATTATTATATTTATTTGTATTTATAGAAAAAAGTATTATTACTTATAATTATAAATATTTGTTATTTTCTTTTTTATTTACATCATGATTATGAATACTGTATTTCGATCACTGTTACCATTACGTTATGGTTTTCAGTATTGGTCATCATTATCACTATATCTGCTTCATGTCCTCTTCGTCTTTTTGTTATTATTTTTTATTATTATATTTATTACTACTATTATTATTTTTATTATTGCTAGTATTATGATCATTATTATTATTATTATTATTATTATTATTATTATTGCTGCTATTATTATTATTATTATTATTATTATTATTATTATTATTATTATTATTATTATTATTATTATTATTATTATTATTATTATTATTATTATTATTATTATTATTATTATTATTATTATTATTATTATTATTATTATTATTATTATTATTATTATTATTATTATTATTATTATTATTATTATTATTATTATTATTATTATTATTATTATTATTATTATTATTATTATTATTATTATTATTATTATTATTATTATTATTATTATTATTATTATTATTATTATTATTATTATTATTATTATTATTATTATTATTATTATTATTATTATTATTATTATTATTATTATTATTATTATTATTATTATTATTATTATTATTATTATTATTATTATTATTATTATTATTATTATTATTATTATTATTATTATTATTATTATTATTATTATTATTATTATTATTATTATTATTATTATTATTATTATTATTATTATTATTATTATTATTATTATTATTATTATTATTATTATTATTATTATTATTATTATTATTATTATTATTATTATTATTATTATTATTATTATTATTATTATTATTATTATTATTATTATTATTATTATTATTATTATTATTATTATTATTATTATTATTATTATTATTATTATTATTATTATTATTATTATTATTATTATTATTATTATTATTATTATTATTATTATTATTATTATTATTATTATTATTATTATTATTATTATTATTATTATTATTATTATTATTATTATTATTATTATTATTATTATTATTATTATTATTATTATTATTATTATTATTATTATTATTATTATTATTATTATTATTATTATTATTATTATTATTATTATTATTATTATTATTATTATTATTATTATTATTATTATTATTATTATTATTATTATTATTATTATTATTATTATTATATTATTATTTTAAATGCGTTAGTATAATTATAATTATTATTATTATTTTATAATTATTACTATTATTATTTCATTATTATTATTATTATTATTATTATTATTATTATTATTATTATTATTATTATTATTATTATTATTATTATTATTATTATTATCATTATTATTATTATTATTATTATTATTATTATTATTATTATTATTATTATTATTATTATTATTATTATTATTATTATTATTATTATTATTATTATGATTATGATTATTATTGTTATTATTATTATTATTATTATTATTATTATTATTATTATTATTATTATTATTATTATTATTATTATTATTATTATTATTATTATTATTATTATTATTATTATTATTATTATTATTATTATTATTTTTACTACTTTTCATATTATTAGTATTAGTATTATTAAAACTACTTTTCTTCTTCTTCTTCTTATTATTATTATTATTCTAATAATTATTGTCAACTACAATGTACTTTTCGTATGAAACAGGCTCATAATATACCAGGCATAACTTGTATTTGTGAGACTGGGTAGTTCCCAGGTTTACGTGAACTATTCCGTGGACCTTTGTGTCGCACGGACTTGTTTTGGGCAGACCCTATAGGGAGTAGGAACTTCCCAGAAGTACCACCAGGAGCTGTGGAAGGCTCCAAGGTGGCGATGAGAGAGGACCGTGTGGGAGTTTCCAGCGATAGACGGACGTTAGGGAGAGGTAGGCCCGGGCAGTGTATTTTCAACCATACACAGGGGGTTTCTTTTACTTCCCCACACCCCCACCCACCACGGAGCCAAACAAGGGGAGGCTGGATCTTGGGGCCAGACCGCACCCAACAGCCCCAGGGGTAATGGAGAAGTATACGCAGCCACTGCCAGGCGTTTAACGGCGGCCGCGGGACCGTTGTGATCGCCCACCCGGCAGTGACCGCTTGACCCTAGCCATCACATGACCAGCCGATTGATTCAGCGGGGCGACACTGAACCAACCGTCTTACCCCAACCCTCCCACCAAAGAAGAGTGTTGCCCACTGAGGGTAACTACACATCGCCCCACGGTGAACTCAGCTCCCAGATGAGAGGGCACGGGGAGTCTATGGGACGCCACACACGGCAAAAAACGTGGAGACAGTACCCTGCCCTAGGTGGTAAAGGACTGGCATCACCAGTAGGTCTCCTCTACCGGTGATGAGTGGGGAGAACTGAGTCCATGAAGTCAGCTGACATCAAGACTTATCGAGGTAGGCAAGCCACAACGATAGGTGATGCCGCCGGCCTCGTTTCAACCCCCGTCACCGCAACAGGGTGACTCCCTTTCGACAGGGCTGGAGGAGGGAAAATTGCAGTTACCAACTTCATAAGAGCAATCAGCATGAAAATATTGGTAGAAGATATAAAGAGGTAAGAGACTGTCAGAAGGTCAGTAAATCTTAAATGACAACGTCATTAGGTTTGTTTTTGTGTATTTTTATATCAAATTTTACGAGTTTGTAATATGTCGCAAACTGATAATACAATATTTGTTCCAAAAATGGAGTTTAAAAGCCAACTTAGTCACAACTTAAGGCATATAGATGGGTTGGGTAATGCACGGTTACGATGGTAGCACGTGGTTGCAGGCAGGCCAGCCATAGCCCAAGTGGCAGCCTCTGCTTGAAGTGACCGACTGACTGACTGGAATTTCAATTCGTGCCGTCGCAACTATGGCGGTCTAACAGCGTCTAATAGTAATCGCCATCTAGCTCCAAGATATATACACGAGGTTGTGTGCATAACAAAAACGACAAAACAAAGGAGTAAATTCATGTAAATTTTAACAATGACAGCAAGGATCCTACAGGAGGGAAGACACCAACCCCTTGAAGGAAACCGATAACACCAATAGGCAGGCAGGGGAAGCAGTGGCTTCTCTCCCTTGGCCAGCCCGTCTCTGCCCGTCCGTCAGCGTGTCGCAGGGTTCAGAGCGGGTCGTACGGTCGCTGTGGTATGAGTGTTGGGAGACAGTAGGGATAGGGGTGTGCTGGGGTTATGGGTGAGTAGTCCTCTTGACAGGGAACGTGACTAATTCTTGGAGTTCCGAACCCTTACGGAAGATTCACTCATCGGAACAGCGTGTGGTGGCAGGTGAAACAGACGATGAAGCAACGGTTAGGTACTCATTTCCCCATTGACTGATACATCCCATCATTCTCTCTCTCTCTCTCTCTCTCTCACACACACACACACACACACACACACACACCGCTCCGGTAGCTCAAGGGTTAAAAGTCTGCTTTGACAGGCTTCGTCCCGGCAGGCAGAGGTTCGAGCATCACTCAGGACGGGACATTCCCGCTTACACGGAGTGGTTGCTGTTTCCGCTTGAGCGAAGTGGATGAGACGTTTGGTGTGTTAAGGTCCAAGCTGTACCAAAATACCGACTTGAATGATCGTGCTCTAATGTTGGCGATCATGAGTCCAACTCGGGATCAGACCTTGGTGTATTGCACAACCTGAAATTTACTTGACATGGCCTCCCGTTATATTTCCTTTTATTGGAGCAGCGTCCACCGTCCTCTTATTGTTGTTGTGTTTGTTTTTTGCCCGCTAGCTGCCTTCCTTTCTTTGAAGGAAACGTAATTCGAAAAATAAACATAGAAACTGTAAACTCTACGTTGGTGTTCTACATAATATTACATGAACATGATTAAAACAGATTAATTTCAGAGATCAGTGCATCCATCTAATAACATGTATTCTGTTTCACTGCTGGTGCTTTCGTCCGAACCAACGCTAATAACAAAACTGCCCAACAAGTGCTCCATGGCTGTAGCTTTTTGGTCGGAACTCGTCTTCAATCTTCCTGACGTGCACCATTGCGTGTTGCCAGTGCTGACGGGCCACATGTTTTACTATCTTAGGATTTTGTCAAAATTAGCGAACCCACTCACAGCAAGGTTTACTATTCTTCACAAGAAAATTATTGGGTCCGTCATTCTTTACATGAGAATAATCAGGTTCGCTGTTCTACGCCCGATTTTTTAAACGTGATGTTTGCATTTGCTAATACTAATGTAGCTGATTCATCGTATGTCTCGTTTTTTAAACCACTTTCAGCCGTGGTGTTAGTGTCAAATCGTTGGAGACACCACGGGTTCCTATATGAATCGTCGGCGTGTCCAACCCCACCCCAACAAGAACCACCAGTAATATTCACGAATCATATGCGATTGAAAGTAATGTTAAAAAATATGATAGTATATCAATAGGTTTCTGTACAATATGGGTCTGTTTACTTTGTTCACCAGCGCCAGATCGAAAGAATTGTCGACATCCATCACCCCTCCAAGGTTTACATCATTTGTACGTGCTAAGTACAACATTTAAGTAATTTTTGAATGCATTAAAACACCAAGCTTTAGTAATTCTTGGTCAGAAACATGTTATATGCTCTTGTTGCCCTCTATCAAGCTTGGGCTAGCTGGCCAGCAGGTACATCCCATCAATTTCAATAAATAATTATTCCATTACAGGCATTTGCAGCATATCTGGAACTCCTCGATCTTGTAGGTCAAGGTCAGAAGGCGAGGCTTCCCAGAGTTGTTCCCAGAGACCGACAAAACCCGTTCACCTGTCTCTCTGAGGAGGACTTCATAGATCGCTACCGTCTCTTACCTGCTTGTACACTCCAACTGCTTGAAAATGTACAGCCCCAACTACCCAGAGCACGAGATGGCAGAGGTGTGTGTGTGTGTGTGTGTGTGTGTGTGTGTGTGTGTGTGTGTGTGTGTGTGTGTGTGTGTGTGTGTGTGTGTGTGTGTGTGTGTGTGTGTGTGTGTGTGTGTGTGTGTGTGTGTGTGTGTGTTCCCTACTCGTTTTGGCCTATCAAAGTATTGAACTTCTCACATGGTAAATAATCAACTGAGAACGACACTGATGTGTTTCGTATCTTGTGCAAGGTTCATTCCGATGTTTAAGTCTCACAAATAACCAATCACTTAACATCTCTTATATTCAAGATGCAACAGGACATTTGAAAACCTGTTTTTATTTTGAAATGGAAATGAGCATTAGCAATGCAAATCTACTTCTTCTTTGAAATGGAAGTGAACATTAGTAATTCGTCTTTTTCTCCTTTTTTTGTATACATCAGAAATGTCATGAAAGCCAATAAAACATGTGTCATGTGTTCCCAGGTAGAACTGGAAATAACCAGGCAAGTTACACCCAATCATAATATCTCTCCTCCACAAGCTGCAGTGTTCCTGGTCATCTGCAGCTTCTTGTAGCATTACGCTACTTTGCCAGCAGGAACTTCCAGTTAACCATGGCAGACTGTTTGGAGAGGTCTACTTCTTCAGTATGCAAATTTGTTCACTGCATAGTCGTAATACTAGCACGTATGTCACCTAATTACATCAAGTTTCCTGAACCTGCCAATACACGTCAGGTAGCAGAGGACTTCCATGCTATCGCTGGCATGCCTGGTGTCATCGGCTGTATTGATGGAACATTGATTCCAATTGTGACTCCTGGCGGAAACACTGTAGAGTTATACCGCAATAGAAAGGGTTACCTCGCCCTGAATGTCATGGCTGTTTGTGATGCAAAAAGCGTTTCACTGATATCATTAGTAGTTGGCCAGGAAGTGTCCATGACAGCCGCATTTTTCATAATTCTAGGCTTTGTCAGAAATTAGAAGATGAAGGTTAATCAGGTTATCTGTTGGGAGATTCAGGATATGCATGTAAGTCTTACTTGTTGAGTCCGGTACTGGATCCCCAAACTGAACAAGAAAACAGATATAATGCATCACATATACCCACACGCAACATAATTGAAATATGCTTTAGGGTGTGGAAATGACGATTTTCAGTACTAAGGCACTTGCGTACAACGTTAGAGACAAGTAAGAAAATAATTATTGCTGCAGCGGTAATGCATAATATTGCTGTGAACAGCGGGATGCCTGCTCTGGAAAATGTGCCAGAACCTGTAGAAGTACAGGACTATGTTCTTCCAGAAGAAGCAACCGACCGGGCACTGCGTAGGAGGATTATTGAGCAGTGGTTTTAACGTGTATATAATACTGAGGTGTGTGTGTGTGTGTGTGTGTGTGTGTGTGTGTGTGTGTGTGTGTGTGTGTGTGTGAGCACACAGGACGATGTGACGCGTCTAGTGTGGTAGCTATAAGCTAGCGTAAGCTGCCTGCTTTGCATGGCCTCTCGCTTTCAGCTGCCACCGCTGGCTAGCCCTGTGCGAACCGGGGAGCCGAGTGCGTAAGTCTCCCCCTGCCATTACATAGCCTCTCCATCGCCAAGACCTCAGCTGTGCCTCCACGTTGCCACGCACGGTAACTGGTAGTCTTGCGGCTCTAGGCTAAACCGGCAGGGGATCTCGGAGCAGTAGGAGGCCCTAGAGGTGCTGGACCATGGACCACCGACGTGTGGATACACCCTGGTCCTTCACCAACTCCTGACCCACTGTCTTGTGGGTGTCCTTGGCTGGACTAAGACTACGGGAGTCAACCCCTAAGGAAAAATCTGGTGTGGCCACCCGCATAAGGCGAGCGTTCATGGCGCAACGACTCGGCAGTCTCCTGCAACATCCCATAGTAGCTGGGCATCCTGGACTCCACCTCGCCACCAGCCCAACTGTGGAATGCCAAGATAGTGGGCTGAGGTAGGCACGCCCTTCTCCCACTTTAAGCATCATATGTACAGGTATCACTACACGCCCTACCTGCTCTCCTACTTCTCTTTCTTCCTTTTCCCAGCGTTTCTTTTGTTTACAAAAGTCCCACGGCGAAGGAAACAGAGCAGGAAGGGCAGGTTTGGAGAAACTGGCAGCCCTTAGCTCTGTTCTGCACGTGTGGCGGCTCTGAGTAGATGGTCGCTGGTAAGCTGGGGCTTTGAGACAGCAGCTTTCAGAGGCAGCTCCCAGTGTGACTGGGCGGCCCTCTTTAGGATCCGCACCGCCCACCCCACATGGGGAGGGGTCTAGAAAAGGTGACCCAAACAATGCCTGTCTCTATCACACATGGGTGGGTGGCCGAGCTCACCGTGTCTCCCATCAATTGGTCGAAAACACAAATTACTCAGGCTAGTCCTTGCTACATGGAATGTAAGGACATTACTTGACACTGTCAACCAACCGGAAAGGCGCACAGCACTGATAGCCCACGAGCTGCCTAACTACAACATCGATATAGAAGCCATCACTGAATCTCGATTTTCTGGCGAAGGTCCTCACAGAAAGCGGCGAAGGCTACACTTTCTTCTGGAAGGGTGTAACAGAAGACCAACCACGTATACACGGTGTTGCCTTTGCTGTACGAACGACACTCCTCAATCGTATCCCAACCACTCCCATAGGAAAAAGTGAGAGACTCATCCAATGGCGCATCCCATTGACAAAAGACCGTCACCTATCCATCATTACTGCATATGCTCCCACCTTACCAACCGACGAAGCCATCAAGGACCAGTTCTATGCACTACTTCATACCACTCTGCAAGCCATTCCCCGCGCGGACAAACTCATCCTCCTCGGCTACTTTAACGCCAGGGTTGGGACTGACCAATGTAATGCTAATGGTTTTAGACTGCTTAGTTTCTGTTCTACACACGAGCTTGCCATTACCAACACCATGTACCAGCTACGTGATATGCACAAGACAACTTGGATGCACCCAAGATCAAAACAATGGCATCTCACAGACTATGTTATCACACGTCAACAAGATCTCAAAGACGTCATGATCACCCGCGCAATGCGAGGGGCAGATGGAGGAACAGACCACCGACTTGTGCGAACAAAGCTGAACCTTAAAATACGTCCTCCTGCACGCCGCTGTGCACCGCCTGCCCGACTTAACATCCGCGCACTACATGATGTCAATACCCGCTCAACACTTCAGGCGGAGCTAGAAAACAAGCTTACTATGGAAACTAATGTCCTTCTTACTACTGAAGAATTGACCAGGACTTGGGGTAATGCTTGTAGCAAAATCCTTGATATTTCTCGAAGGGTTCTTGGCACTAACGAAAAGAAAAACAAGGATTGGTTCGACGATCAGGCCAAAGATATTCACAAATTGATTGAGGAGAGAAATAGAGCCTTCAAAGCTGCACTAGACAAACCGTCCCATGTCACTCACAAGAAACTTGCTGAACTACGATCAAAGACACATGAAGAACCAATGGTGGACTAAGTTGGCCCAAGAAGTTCAGGGCTATGCAGACACTGGCAATCAGCAAGAATTCTACGCTGCCCTTAAAACAGCATATGGGCCTAGTAGAAATGCCTTTCATCCAGTTAGAAGTGCAGACGGAAACACCTTACACATAGAAAAATCGGAAGTCCTTACACGCTGGGCTGAACACTACAGAAACCTCCTCAACAGAAATACACAAACTGACCCCAACCTGCTCAACGAACTCCCCGTACTGCCAACTATCTGGGAGCTTGACACTCACCCTACCCATGCTGAAGTCAGAAGATCTATCAACGGCCTTAAAAACAACAAGGCAGTAGGACCCGATGGCATACCCACAGAAATCCTGAAGTACGGAGGTAATGCTATCAAAAACTGCATTCACGCCATCATCACAGCCACATGGAAAAGTAAATGTGAACCGCAGCAATGGAAGGATGCTGACATCACAAACATTGATAAAAAGAAAGGTGACATTGCTGTGTGCGGCAACAGCCGCGGAATCTCGCTGCTCTCGGCAGCTGGCAAAGTTCTAGCGAGACTGATGCTGAGGCGATTACTGATGTACATCACTGAGGAGGATTTGCCTGAAACACAATGTGGGTTCAGAAAGGAACGCAGTACCACCGATATGCTCTTTGTCGCGAGGCAGCTACAAGAAAAGTGTCGAGAACACCACAAGCCTCTCTACATGGTCTTTGTTGATCTGACCAAGGCCTTTGCCACAGTGAACAGACCACTTCTTTGGAACATCCTGGAGAAATTTGGCTGTCCACCAACCTTCCTGGCTGTTTTAACTGCCCTCCATGACGGGGCCAATGCGCGTGTCATCAGCGCAGGAGGCAAATCTGATCCCTTCACGGTAGAGTCAGGAGTCAGACAGGGCTGTGTCATCGCCCCCATCATCATCAACCTCTTTCTTGCCGGTGTAACGAGAGTTGCCTCCAACCTCCAAAATGCTGGCATTCCCATCAACTATCGTCTTGACGGCAACTTGTTTAACCTTTCGTCGCCTTCAAGCTAAAACTAAAGTGACTAGAGAAACTATCCTAGACCTGCAGTATGCTGATGACGCTGCTTATGTCAGCTCCTCACCTGAACACCTGCAGCATACCCTGGACCTCCTAGCCGACGCCTACAGCCGTGCTGGCCTCATCATCAACACCACCAAGACCGAAGTCCTATCAATGAAAGACCCACCCAACGACCCAGTCGCATTCCACATTAATAATCAAGAGCTGAAGAATGTCCCTCACTTCCCGTACCTAGGCTCTGTCCTCAGTGAAACCTGTGACCTCACCAGTGAGGTACACAAACGTATTGGCCTTTCATCTGCCTCATTTTGTAGACTTACCAATAAGGTCTTCCAGAACAGGGACCTAACAATCAAGACAAAAGTGACTGTTTATAAGGCAATATGCCTTTCTATACTTCTATATAGCTATGAGACCTGGGTTCCATACAGGAAACATCTAAGGCAACTGGAATCCTTTCACACAAGTTGCCTCCAGCGCATATTAGGATTAAAGTGGTGGCACAGGGTCCCACACACCGAAATACGGGAACGCGCTAACATCGAACCCCTTGAAGTACTATTGCTACAAAAACAGTTACGCTGGGTAGGTCATGTCATCCGTGTGACTGAGGATAGACTACCACGAAAAGTTATATACGGTGAAATCCCAGGCAGTAGCAGGTCTGCAGGAGGCCAGCACAAACGATTCAAAGATCACTTAAAAACCTCCCTCAAGCTGTGCAACATACAGTCGCAAGCACTCGAGACAATGGCCTCTGACCGGCAACAATGGCGAGCCTCTTGTCGGGAAGGCACTGAGGCATACGCAACCCAACTAAGGAACAAAGCAGAAGCAAAGAGGGTACAATGACACCAACTGCCTGCCCAGGATGGCGAATTCCTGTGTGACTTATGCAATCGCGTCTGCAAATCAAGAATTGGGCTGTATGCCCATAGACGAACTCACCAGAACTAGATGTACCCGAACTGGACTCTTCTACACTTAAATGGGCTTGAAGTGACGTCATCGTCGAAATCGACGGACATCCTTAATAGCATCTTCCATTTGACACAAAACCCGGAACCAGGTTCGGGGATAAACCCAGACCCAGGTCCGGGTTTTCGCGCCGTAAATGGAATGCATTTAGGCGGATATGTAAACAAACATTCTTCCTCTTCTTCTTTTGACCGGTCCTCCTCCTCTCGGGCGTCTCTCCTGTTCATTCACACACTTTTCCTTTCAATTGTGCTGTGTAGCTCAATTTTTCTTCACTGCAATATACTATCACACTTTACTTTTCAGTTTGTTGCTGGAATAACTTACTGACATTGCTTATCCGTGCGCTTATTCAAGCATTTGTGCCCTTTTTTCCCAGCACTGCATCTCCATCCAACGCGTACCGTGCGATGGCCCCGTTGTCCTCCTCTAGCCTCTTAGCCCACTCCTCCCTGGTGCTACTAATAACTCCCCTCTCTGCCTCTCATGGTTGCTGCATTCTACTATTAGGTGTTCCACCGATTCTTTCTCCCCTGTCCTACAGCTACAGTTCTGGTTTCCCCCTTCCCTATTCCTGCCATTTAGCTGGGGGGTTCTCGTTATTCCTTTAAACATCAGCTTGCTCCCCCAGTCTCCTACATGCCAGTCTACTCCCTCTAGCTTCTGTGTCTTGCTGTACCATCTTAATGTCGACTCTTTTACTCTAAAATTCATAGGCCCAGCCTAGGCAGATGGCACACCACCTGTTCATCTTCCCTTTTTTACAACAAAGAAGGCAGCTCAAGGGCACAAAAAAAGAAAACAATAATAAAAAAAGCCCGCTACTCGCTGCTCCCAAAAAATAATTAAAAGAGGGGGCCGAAAGATCAATTTCGGGAGGAGAGGTGTCCTGATACCCTATCAGGCTGATGGATAAATGGGTTTTCTGGGAAAGCAAACTCTTTTAACTTAGACATTAGAGACTTGCCTGTGTCCCAGGGTAATAGGTTCTCACTTGACGCAGGCTTAAGGGCCAGAGACAAATAAGCGCTGATGAACAACACACTTGTGAGACCAACACTAGCATGTTGCTCCACGGTGTGGGATCCTTACACACACACACACACACAATTATAAGTTAGCACTAATCAACACCAAGGTGGCTCGGTTCATTATAAACAATGAGCTTGAACACCAGGCATCATAACACAGATCAAACAACAGATTAATATGTAACATCTTCACATGTGCAGACAAGCACACACTTAAAATTCTATACAAGATCACATACACTTACATTGACATTGACCCACACACATACTGACAGGACGCAAACAGTCAGCGTACTCATAACACACTCAGCCAAAAATACCAAACATATCACACAAACACTGACACATGTACGGACTCATACTTTCCACGCACCACACGTGACTGGAACAGCCTCCCCCTACAAACTTTAGACTGCGGTACAATAGACTCATTCAGAAAACAAATACACACTCACTTGTCACAACACACCAAGACTAACTAGTAGTACACCTATTCATTTCCCTTCCCTACACACTCGGCACCCCAGTTCCCCCAGTAGCCAACACAAATATCCGTGTTATGCACCTGTACTGGTGCCCTGTGCATTACTTGTCAAGATCAAGACAACACACAGCTTATCAAATGCCTCCAACCTTACCTAATGATAACACTGCTGAACTATAACTCTCTCATTCACTCAGCACAAATAGGATCATGAAAATCAAGATGAATTATATCCTCCGGCATAAGAAAATAAAGCAAAACAACTGTACAAATGCATTTATTTAACTAATAAAAACATTGAGCACAATTATCAACAGGTACAAAAATTGTTTTTTTTTTTTCTTATTACACAGATTAATCAAGAAAGAAACTGAATTTCAGGACATTGCTGGATTCCCAGGTGTGATTGGGGACATTGATGGAACACGTTGACACGAAATAAAAAAAATACACGAAACTATTAATAATGATTATCATAACTGGGTACATGTTAACTTTACAGTTTTGACTCACTCTAAGATCAGAAGAAACTAATAATGACACTTACAGAGTTTGTGACTTGAGAAAGTTGATAAATCCTGCCAGGAGGTACTCAGGATGAAAGGGGGCCCTGCATGGAGACTTGTCCGGAGGGACCCTCGGACTTGGCGTTGTAGGGTGGGTGATGCGACACACACGTAGCTCAGCATATGCCACCTTTGAAAGATGACTGTATATTGATAATCCAAATTGGATACTTTCTACAACAATTGAAATACTATTCATGCCTTCAAATTATACCTCGGCAACAAAAATATGATGGAATATAATTTTAAACAAAACTCGTCATTTAGGAAACTTAACCTATTTGGACCTATAGCCGCATTATTAGTTATCTTGTGCTTATCTTGAACCCGCGACCAGCGTGACGGGAGAGCCACTCCTTACCGAGTCGGCCAAAGAGGTACTCCATTCGCCAAGTGGGTTATGGGAGGCTCCCTTATCAGGCCTAGTGGTAAATCTCAAGAATTACCACTCCACCCCCTCCACCACCCCAGCCCCCCCTACCCCCAAGACAAACCTGGGGACCTGTGGGGAACCGGTTTTTTTTTTTTTTTGAGGGGGGGAGCCCATATCACTGAAAAATGGCCTTCCAAAATTTCCCTAGAAAAATCCCTAAATCAGGAAAAATTCCCAAGTCTCGAAAGTAAGGAAAGTCCCTAACGCATACTCTTGTAGTCCATTCCAATATGACCTAGCATTCAATCTGTTGACAAGTGTCAGGCGTCTCATCAGGTGGTGGGCATACTGCCCCCCCCCCCCTCCCCCCACCGACGCCCTCCCAGTCCGTCCCGCGGCGCGTAAGTTTTGACGGGCCACGCCACATGTCAAATATATTTAAACTATTCCAACCGAACTTTACGACCTGCGCGCACTGACTTAGGAACTAGTTTGTAGGGTGCACTGCAAGGCAGGTATGAGGCTCAGTCTGTGTATAGAGGCGGTTGTGAAACAATAACGATGGACTTAGAAAATCCGAGCCACCTAACTCTATAATTAAAGAGGCTTGCACCCCTGGCCCCTCCCCAAGGTAAAACGTATACGAAAATGCATTATAATAATAATTCTTTCACGTGCTAAATTAATACGAATATTGTGTTGGAGTGGTTATTCTTAAGTTTTGCCCAATTGATTACCATTTAAATATAATATTGAATTGTTACTGCTTCACTCTTTGATAATCTAGCCTGTCTGGTATTTTTTTGTGATATCAGTGACCCAAATAACACAAAGTCACTGAAACAAACGATTCATCTTTACATTATGCATAAATGGGGGTTACCAATGATGATGAAAATTAACTGCAGGTAATGATAAATAATAAATCAACATGTATCGGCAATAAACACGTCAGTCACTGTAAGGTAAAGGTAAAGTTGGGGGCATATGCTATAGCAGCGCGTGGCCTCGGTGCTCATCTCCGTCGCATTGGCCCTTGAACCTGTGGTGGGAGGGAGCCCATTACCCCTGGACACAGCGCCAATGTAACACCCGGGTGGGTGCTATTCTGTATAAAACACAGCCGTCGCGTTTCACTCCCCTCCCTCGCCCGGCCACAAAACCCTTGCCCCGCCACACATATATGGCTCTCCACACATCCATTCATCCAACTGTTCTCGTTGAAAGCCACTACAGGGCTCTTGCTGGGCCCGGAATGAAAATTTGAACGCCCCGCCCACTGCACCACTTTTAACTTATTATTCATGGTATTCGGCACATATCTATGGGTAAATATGTAACTGGCATACATTACCTACAATTTTGGATCACCAGGCACCACCTGGATGCAGTGGTTGTACTAGCAAAAATTACCCAAAAATGGGAAATAAGGCATGCAAATGGCGGCGGCGGCGATAATCTTGGTCCTGGCCTGGGTCTTGGGTCGAAAGTGATCTGGCTAACCCTGCTCGGCAGTGGGGTCGCCCTGGTCACCCAAATCCTCTAAAATGAGTGCAGGTTGCGGCGTCAGCTGATCGGTTCCGCTAAATGGAACACGCCAGATCACGACCCAGAAACGGGTTACGCTAAATTGAAGATGCTATAATCAAGTAATCAAGTGTGTGTGTGTGTGTGTGTGTGTGTGTGTGTGTGTGTGTGTGTGTGTGTGTGTGTAGTGCAGCTGACTTGCCTGATAGGTGAGCCTCCCATAACTAACTCTGCGAGGGGGTACCTCTTTGGCCGACTGGTTAAGGAGTGGCTCTCCCGTCTCGCTGGTCGTTCTCCTCTAATTTGATTTCTCTTCTCTAATTACCGTCTTCATTTATCTTCCTGTTAAGTAATCCTTCATCCACTCGATAATCTTTCCGCCCATTTCTCCCCATTGCTGTAGTTTCCAGATTACCCTCCCCCCTTTTTTGTGTGTGTTTGTTTGCGATTTATTATTATTTGTAAATACTTGCTTACTGGAGGAATGTGACAAATAAATACTAGTTTTGTATATGTTCCTCTTTTATTGCAAACTTAATAGGATAAAATACAAAAATCTGTCACCTATTCTTAATATTTCTCTCGTAAATAGCAGGTGGTATCTTTGATGCTGTATGCTGCATCCTTGATGCTGCTCGCTGTCATCATGACACTTTTCGCAGCCTGGCACCATCTGAATAGCTTTTAGTGACTCCTCTTTTCAGCTTTCACAAATTTTACTAATCTTTGCATAGGCTGCCTCCTTTTAACTAACAGCGTGGCGCCTCTTTGGAGGATGCTTTCGACGGGCGTAGCGGACAGCTGTTGCAGTTCCAGGTGTCTGCAAGCTCGGCACGGAACCGTTGTCGGCCCTGAGTTTCAGGCCCGTCACTTTTCCCAATGAATTCGGGAATGGAGATAGATATCAATACCTACATAACTTGGCTACCCCGCCACAAGACTAAGCACATCACTCTCTTAGCCCCACAGAGCCCGACGGGAAAGAGAAGGTCCTCACTGTACAGGGGATCAGCCACACAGCTAAGACAGGGAACTTCCTCAGCAAGGCCAGACACCATACACTGCACAAAATATACACAACTTGAAAAAAGTTAATTAACTGGGGGATACATGACAAACCATTAGGAAGAGTTTGTTTCAATTAAAATGCTTGAAAGCATTGCTAAAAGAGCTCATTCGGGTGACATTAACTAAGTGCCGTTATATTTAGATTGATATATATATGAATTGTTCGTGATTCATTTTGCATTGAAAATCAATGACAAATAATAGAATGGCACTGCCATTCTATTGAAGTGAACTAAACATGAAAAGGGTGCAGAGTTTAGGTCAAAGCTGTGATAAGCAACAATCCAACTCAGGTAATACCAACAAAACATAGTTATTTGGCCACATTTGATGTGCATGCAGCAGTCAGATAAAGATCATTGATGTTTAGTAATAATATTAACTATAATCGAGAAAAGTAGCGAAAGGTTTCACGCGAAACTGGACTGTGGTAACTATCATGATATTATTCTATTAATGAAATGCACGAGTCACACAAAATTATATGAGAAGTGGCAAGGGATATAAATTAATTATAATCAAGTGCTTAAGTCATATTCCTTGGGAATAAATTAAACCACGATTCAGAGAAAGATGTCATATTCCGAGGTGTCTTGTTGATGAGCGTATTCCACAATACGTAGAATGGTTTACACAAACGAAGGAACCTCTGGCTGCCATTGCTCTGCTCTTCCATGAAGTGCCGATGGAGACGAGACCAAAAGATAAAATTCATAATCAGAAGTAAATCTATCTAATAAACGGGGCGGCGAACCAGACGTGGGGTGGGGGGTGAAGGACGCGGGGGTTTGTTTGGGTATGACCCCTCCTGAAGGTCGTCTGAGCTCGATTACGCCCGCATGACGCTTGAGAGTGTGGGAGGAATCATGGTTTGACGGGCAAGCGGTCTAGACTTGTGGGGGGTGAAGGACGCGGGCGTTTGTTTAAGCCCCAAATACACTGCTGAATTTTGGTTCACGAATGCACGCGAATATGCAAGTCATCCTGTGTCGCGGACAAGTTCGACATCTTTCTTGCCTGTTCTGGCCGTTCGGGGACATGTCTGCGTCCACCACGCGACTTTTGATAGTTGGTCACGACCGCCACGAAAGTTTCATGTTGCATGAAAAATTCGCGGCTGTTCGCTGAATGTGCACGAATGCAAATGGACGCCGAATTGTCGCCGAAATGTCGCCGACATGTTCCAGACAATTCGGCGTCCGATTCGCGGTGTTCGGCGAATTGTCGCCGAATTTTGACCGTTGTAAGTGTAATATTATTGAGACATTTGTCGCCGACATGTCACCGATTACTGGGGACATGTTCCGACATGTCGCCGAATGGCCAAGAATATCTGGGGACATGTCCCAGAATATTCAGCGAATTAATCACGACACGGCAAATGGGTAGCGGTGGAGGTGTACACGGGGTCTGTCTATCTATCTATCTATCTATCTATCTATCTGTCTATTACCCATCTCTCTTCTCTATATATATATATATATATATATATATATATATATATATATATATATATATATATATATATATATATATATATATATATATATATATATATATATACACACGGAATAAAATAATTCTATAATAATAAATAGTAAACAAAAAAATATGAAAACAAGAAGAATCATGAATTTATAAAATAGGTATGGAACTAACATTTTAATTTATTTCATAATTAATTTACTATTTAATACTCTATTTATTTCTTAATATCATTATTCTGCCATTATATAACCTTTGTTTCATTTGCAGTTTTCTAATTTTTTTTCTTCTTTCAGTTATTGGTTTGTTTATTAATATTACGTAAACATTCATTCATTCTAAAATATTTGTAGGAGAGCAAAACAAAAACAAGTCACATTTATACATTTTATTACACATACTATCATACATATTACCACACATATTACCACACATGGTATTTACTCGCCCACAATTCTGTCCTGCCAGGCCACTGCTCCCCGGGTGTTGTAGTAGTCCATGAGGTAGGCGCGGCACTGTCGGAGAATTGTTCTCGACATGTCGCCGACACTTCGGGGACATGCGCAGACAATTCGGAGACATGTCGCCAGTTATTCCGCCACAAAAAAAACGTTAAAATTTCAGATTTTGAGCTCGGCGACATGGACGCCAAATAGTCGGCGACATGCCCGAATTGTCCTCGAATTGTCGTGAGCATTCGCCGACATGTCTCCGAATGGTCACAAACTGTAAGAATCTTGGTCATTTCGGCGAACCGGTCGCCGAATTTTTTCACGAACTGATTCGGCGTCAAGTATTTGGGGCTTTGGTGTCTGTACCTGCCTGTGGGTGGGAGGGTGAGGGTGGAGGATACCGCTTGAGAGAGAAAAGAAACACATTGCGTCGTTGTATATCGATCTCCGAAGGCAGGTAGGCCTAATGTTTGGTGGTGGAGGATGCGGTGGTTTCATGAGACGTCCGGCTATAATAAGACATCCCCTCCTGATCTGCGTATGCGCGGAACCCAATGTTTACAAACACAGAGTGTTGATATCGTCGTCTGTCCCCGGCAAGATGGCGGCAAGGCACCATGGCAGCTTTCGTGGGAAAATGGCCAAATTCAAGGATGACATGGACCCTATTATTCAGATTTTACTAAATGGACAGTATCCAAGAAACATGACGATCCATGAGAAGAGAAATCTGAGGAGACAGCGGGAGAATCACATGATCAAAGGTAGGTTTATTATTGTAGCTATTAAAAGACAGTGCAGTGAGTGAAATGGATAATATTTGTGATGATTTCTTTAGATACATTCGTGTACATTGTCATTTATTTAGTTGAGAGTCTTCTCCCCTGAAAATCGAAAGGGAGAGGTGCGTATCAGCAGGGGTTTTGTCTGTGACAAGCAACTGGTTTTAAAGGCCCAATTTGTTTCCTATATGATGAGTGTTATTATAAGCCAGGAATGAATCTCTCAAAAAGCCAATTTTCCCCTTTTTTTTTCTTCCAGTTGATACATTTAAAAAAAATTATTGTTTCGAGGCATGATTTGTTGTACAAGGTACTTTACAAGAAGTCTGCCTCCTCCTCCGCCACTCCAGCCCCTCTTACCCCCCAACACAAGCCTGGGGACCTGTGGGGAATTGGGGTTTTGGGGTAGAAGGAAAAATCACTGAAAAATGGACTTCCAAAATTTCCTTAAAAAAAAACTAAAATAGGGAAAATTCTGCCAAAATTAGAGAAAGTACCTAACGTATACCTTGTAATCTATTATAACAACCTCCCCCTCCACTCCAGCTCTTCCCACCCCCAACACAAGCTTGGGGACTAGTGAGAACTGGGGTTTTGGGGTAGAAGGAAAAATCACTGAAAAATGGACTTCCAAAATTTCCTTAAAAAAAAAACTAAAATAGGGAAAATTCCCTGGTCTCAAAAGTAGGGAAAGTCCCTAACGTATACTCTTGTTATCTATTATAACAACCTAGCAGTCGTTGCAGCTTGTCTGTTGACACCCCCACCCCACGGCTGCCTAAATCTGTCCCGCGCTGCGTAATTTTCGACAGCTCACACCCCAGGTCGAATATAGTTAAATTACCCCAATCGAACTTCACATAACATATCTTTAGTAGGGGAGCTTCGCCCCTCGCCCCCCCACTCTCCACCAAATGGGTGCCCCACTGGACCCTCCCACATTTTAATCTTTTAGGAAAAATACCTTAGAAGTAGAGCAAATCTCGAGAAATGTCATGTAGAATATATTTGAACCACCCCAACCGAACTTTACATAACCTAATATCTAATGGGGAAGCTTGCCCTCTCTGATCTCCTCCTAACCAAGGGGTACCTGTGCCCCCTGGACCCCCACCCCACATTATAACCTACTTTTTGAGACCAGGGAATTTTCACTATTTTCGGATTTTAGGAAATTTTGAAGCCTATTTTTCAGTATTTTGCCTTCCTCTCAAAATCCTGGTTCCCCACAGGTCCCTAGACTTGTGTTGGGGTAGGGGGGGCTGGAGTGGCGGAAGGGGAGGCGGAATTTTGTAAAGAATTACCCAGGTGTTGGAGTTGACTTTGGCAAGGAGCCACGAATTTAGCAGACTCATTTCATGGCTATTTTACAGTTGTCTTCATTACTACACTTTCATAAAATATAAATGATAACAGAAGAACAGTTGATCAAGTAGAGACTTTTATGGTGTGTGATTAAATAAATGGATCTTGGCATGATCATAGTATGGCTATTATTTATTTGCACTAAAAGTTATTCCTCAAAACTCTCAAATGAGTCTAAAACATATCAAATGGAAGAAAACACTGTCAATAGGAAACAACATCGATTTACTGCTACTCTTTGGCACATCTTTTTACCCTAATGTCCCCAATTGCCACATCTTTTTTACCCCAATGCTCTGCAATGTTAACCCAAAATACACAAAATATCTTTTGTACCCCAATGGATGTCAAGTGTCTTTTACCCTATGAACATCCCAGTCTATTTGCCTATACGATATTCCAATGCATATGAATCTTTTTACCCCAGTGATCCCTAATTGCAAACTATATCCGATGAACACATCCCATGGCCTAGCCAGCCCCAGAATACTGAAGGATAATGAACCTGAGGGCCATTATTACTCCACTTAATACCCTGTGTACCCTAATGGTATACCCTAGCATACTACCATGCTACCCTAATATAGCTACCCTAATGATACCAGATTGTAAACTCACTTCATCGTTCATTTGGGTAAAATGATAATTACCCCTAATGATACCTCTATGTATGTATGTACCCTAATGATAATCAGTTTACTGCAATGTAGCTACCCCAGTGTATCCCAGTATTAGCCCAATGCTACCCCAGTGTAACTCAATGTACTCCATTGATACCCAACTGTACACTAATTTACCACGATATAACCCCACTGGCCCAATGTAACCCAGTGATACACTAATGAACCACAGTAACAAATAATGTATTTTAACTCCAACAACTCCAATGTTACCTCCATTAAACATCCTTCTACACCAATGTGAACTGACCGCAAACTGTCCAAGTGATGGAAGGAACATTGGGGTGCAGGTGACAAGTAGATATCATTGGTGTAAAATGTGGGGTGCTGTGGGGAACCAATGGCGTAAAGAGATGTCTACAATGGGTTACAGGGGTGTCATTGGTAAAGTGACATATACAGGGGTATCATTGGTAAAAGTTGTCTACATTTGGGCACAGGGTATTATCGAAGTAAGTAAACATTTACATTGGGGCGCAGTTGGGATGTTTATAAATGGGTAAAACGGAGCATCACTGATGTCAAGAGACATTTACCGGTACATTAGGGTAAAAATTATTGTCTACATACAATGGAATTGCGCATCTTCTTTTGTTTAATATGTGAATATGATATGAAAGTCAATATGACTTGATTATGATATTAAGTAAATATCAAATCCCTTGCTCTTAACGGTAAACTCTAGAACACCCTACCTTCATCTGTATTCATGGTTTTATTAGTGTATTTTTGAGGCATATGGACTTCCACCATTATCTTAAAATGCAATCAGTCACACAACTGAGAAACATAAAAGAATATATACAGTGCAGAAACAATTTTTTGCTCCTGTTTCTTCAAGTTCTTCTTTTACAGATGGGAAGTTATTTACAAAAAATAAAGATTCATTGGTAGAAGTCCTCACCACCCCATCACTAGTGGTTGGCCATATGTATCGTGAATACCAGAACAAGAATTGTGCCAAATACTTTGGCACGGCATGATGGAGGATAAAGTCCCGTGAAAAAAACAACTCCCCGAGATTGGTTCATGGTGGCATGGGAAGAACAGGACACGGATGCACCAGGTACCAAGGTAAGGGCGTTGAACTTTGACCTCTCTTCAGGTGACGAGACATCAACCAACAAGCTACCGTCCCCTTCTGGCATGATCTTGGGTTCACGGCCGCAAGCCTTGACCAGAGAACGGTGTATTAAAAAAATATCGAGGTCATTAATCGAGCATCCATTCACAGACTTGACAACAATGTACTTTTGAAAAGATTGATTGATTGATTGATTTAAATTAGGCGCCGCAACAGCCAGGGTCATATGGCGCCGCATTCAATGAATTAAAAACTAAAGAAAAGAAAAAAAAACTAAACTAAAAGGGCTAAAAAAGGAACCTAAAAAAGTAAACTAAGAGCAAAGCCAAACAAAACGAGACGAAACAAATTACACATAAAACGGTCATAACTCATGGAGAAGGCCAGCCTTCTCCATAAAGAGAAGTACCTCATGTCCCGGGGAAAGGCATCTCCATCCCAGCATCAGCGAGAGACGGAATGATCCGGCTTCTCCCCGACACTGCGACAAGTATCGCACTCGCAGGTCCTCCAAACTGGGGCACTCGACCAGCAAGTGGTCAGGGGAACCAAGCAGTCATCACAATAAGGCTGCACTCCCTGGGACATGAGGTAACCATGTGTTAGACGCGTATGACCCGTCCGAAGGCGGGTCAAGGCTGTCTGCGAGCGACGGTCACGGACACTTTCGTATGACCAAGGACGAGACAGTCCTGGTAATCTCTCCCATTTTGGAAGTCGCACCCCGAGCATTCCACCTCTCCTGCCAACTGGCAAGAATTGCCTTGCGAATCTCTGGAAACATATCTGTACATGGGACAGCACAAGGAGGGGCAGCTCTAGCTGCTGCCTCCCTTGCAAGTCCATCAGCTCGTTCGTTCCCGTGTACGCCAACGGGTCCTGGAACCCAACAAAACCCAACGCGATATCCCTTGTTGCTGAGCAAATACAGTCACTTGAGAGCGGATAAAACTAGGGGATTAACAGAGGGAGTAAAGGAGCCTAGCGCAAAAAGAGCGCTACGAGGATCACTAAAAATCATAAAAGAGTCCACAGGAAGGGTAAAAATAATCTGTAAAGAGAGGACTATTGCAGACAGCTCTGCAGTAAATACAGAAACAACAGAAGAAAGACTACCTCCCCGACAGAAGGAGGGGAACACAACACCAAAGCCAACTCCAGCATCCAATTTAGAGCCATCAGTAAAGACAGGGATGGAGTCCGGGTATTCAGTGAAATGCTCTATAATGGCTAGAGTAGGTAGGAAGACACCTACCGAAAGGGCGCAAGCCACTCCCGGTGAGGTATATATGGGAGGTGAGAAGGGAGCTTAAACCCTCCAAAGACCCTTCCCATGTCCTCACTAACCGTTTCCCTATTGTCTCACCAACATCGGAGAGTAGTTCAGCATGCTCTCTAAGACAGATCCTCTCTTTATTCACACCACACTACATTCACACAACATATACACCTTTTCCCAAAATAAAAATTTCAAAATGGCGCACCTACACCAAGCCTCGGAGTCCCCGCCTGGGGGGGGGACCACAAATTCCCCCAGGGAGGACTCCCCTTCTGGCTGCCGACCCGAGAGGTGTCTTGATAACTCCTCGAACCTCTTTCTTCTCAATTTCTGCAACATTCGCGGTCTTCGCTCTAATTTTCATTCTGTGGAACATCATCTCTCCTCTTCTAAACCTTACCTTCTCTTCCTTACCGAAACACAGCTTTCTGAGGCTACTGACAGCAATCTCTACTCTGTTCCCTCCTAATATCTCTATCCTAAATTTCAATCCAAAGCTGGATGTTGCGCCTACGTGCGCAACGACATCACTTGCTCTCGTGCCCACGACCTTGACTCTTCTGAATTTTCCACCATCTGGCTAAGACTTCATTGTCATTCTATTACTAAATACATATGTGCTGTTTATCTCTCACCTAACTCTACCAACTATGTAAAATTCTTTGACTATTTGAATTCTAAAGTGGAGCACATCTTGACCCACTCTCCCTTCCCTGAAATCTCCATCCTAGGAGATTTCAATGTTCACCACCAGCTTTGGCTTTCATCCTCTTTTACTGACCATCCTGGTGAACAAGCCTACAACTTTGCTATCCTCAACAACCTAGAGCAGTTGGTCCAGCACCCTACACGTATTCCCGTCCGTCTTGGAGACCGGCCCAACATTCTAGACCTCTTCCTTACCTCAAACCCTTCTGCTTATTCTGTCAAACTGTTCTCTCCGTTGGGCTCCTCCGATCACAATCTTATTTCTGCATCCTGTCCTATCGCTCCTGTACACCCTCTGGACCCACCGAAGAGGCGATGCTTCTGGCATTTTGCTTCAGCTCAGTGGGACGACCTGAGGATGTACTTTTCCGATTTCCCGTGGAATGATTATTGCTTCCAGGATAGAGACCCCTCTGTGTGTGCTCAGCGCATCACAGAGGTGATTGTCTCTGGAATGGAGGCATACATTCCTCGTTCTTTCTCTACTCCTCACGCTAAAAAGCCTTGGTTTAATCACGCTTGTTCTCGTGCTGTCAATGATAGAGAGGTAGTTCACAAAAGGTACCAGAGCCTTCAAACTAATGCTAATTATGAACTTTACATTTCTGCCCGAAATCGTGCCAAATCTATTCTCCGACTAACCAAAAATTATTTCATTAATAGAAAATGCCAAAACCTTGCTTTCTCTAACTCTTCCCGTGACTTCTGGCATCTTGCCAAAAACATCTCCAACTTCACTTCTTCATCTTTCCCTCCACTCCTCAGTCCTGACGGCAACACTGCCGCCTCATCTATCTCTAAGGCTGAACTCGTCTCTCAAACTTTTTCTAAAAACTCCACTCTGGACGATTCTGGGCATATTCCTCCTACTCATCCCCCCTCTGACTCCTTTATGCCTGTTATAAAGATTCTTCAAAATGATGTTTTCTATGCCCTCTCTGGCCTCAATCCTCAGAAGGCTTATGGACCTGGTGGAGTGCCTCCTATTGTCTTTAAAGACAGTGCCTCCGTGCTGCCACCCTGCCTGGTCAAACTCTTTCGCCTCTGCCTGTCAACATCTACCTTTCCTTCTTGCTGGAAGTATGCCTTCATACAGCCTGTGCCTAAGAAGGGTGACCGCTCCAATCCCTCAAACTACCGTCCTATAGCTTTACTTTCTTGTCTATCTAAAGCTTTTGAATCAATCCTTAACCGGAAGATTCAAAAGCACCTTTCCACTTCTGACCTTCTATCTGATCGCCAGTATGGGTTCCGCAAGGGTCGTTCTACTGGTGATCTCCTAGCCTTCTTAACTGACTCTTGGTCATCCTCTCTTAACCGTTTCGGTGAAACTTTTGCTATTGCGCTGGACATATCAAAAACTTTTGATAGGGTCTGTCACAAATCTTTGCTTTCCAAACTACCCTCCTACGGTTTCTATCCCTCTCTCTGTACCTTTATCTCCAGTTTCCTTTCTTACCGTTCTATTTCTGCCGTGGTAGACGGTCACTGCTCTTCCCCTAAATCTATTAACAGTGGTGTCCCACAGGGTTCTGTCCTATCTAACACTCTTTTTCTGTTGTTCATTGATGATCTTCTTTCCAAAACGAACTGTCCTATCCATTCCTACGCCGATGATTCCACTCTGCATTACTCAACTTCTTTTAATAGAAGACCCACCCTACAGGAACTTAACGACTCAAGGCTGCAGAACGCTTAGCCTCAGCCTTACTATTATTTCCGATTGGGGAAAGAAGAACCTGGTGTCCTTCAAGGCCTCAAAAACACAGTTTTTCCACCTATCCACTCGACACAATCTTCCAAACAACTATCCCCTATTCTTTGACAACACCCAGCTATCACCTTCCTCAACACTAAACATCCTCGGTCTATCCTTAACTCAAAATCTCAACTGGAAACTTCATATCTCATCTCTTACTAAATCAGCTTCCTCGAGGCTGGGCGTTCTGTACCGTCTCTGCCAGTTCTTCTCCCCTGCACAGTTGCTGTCCATATACAGGGGCATTGTCCGCCCTCGTATGGAGTATGCATCTCATGTGTGGGGGGCTCCACTCACACAGCTCTTCTGGACAGAGTGGAGGCTAAGGCTCTTCGTCTCATCAGCTCTCCTCCTCATACTGATAGTCTTCTACCTCTTAAATTCCGTCGCAGTGTTGCCTCTCTTTCTATCTTCTATCGATATTTCCACGCTGACTGCTCTTCTGAACTTGCTAACTGCATGCCTCCCCCCCTCCCGCGGCCCCGCTGCACTTTACTCTCTACTCATGCTCATCCCTATACTGTCCAAACCCCTTATGCAAGAGTTAACCAGCATCTTCACTCTTTCATCCCTCACGCTGGTAAACTCTGGAACAATCTTCCTTCATCTGTATTTCCTCCTGCCTACGACTTGAACTCTTTCAAGAGGAGGGTATCAGGACATCTCTCCTCCCGTATTTGATCTTGCTTTCGGCCACCTCTTTTGTTTCTTTTTTTAGGAGCAGCGAATAGCGGGCTTTTTTTTTATTATTGTTTTCTTTTTGTGTGTGCCCTTGAGCTGCCTCCTTTGTTGTAAAAAATAAATAAATAAATAAGGCTCGGGACGCATATGGCGGTAAATCCCTCTTACTATCCATAGTGGGAGAACACACGGATACACCGGGCAACTGCCAGTATCCAACCCTAGGTACTCGATAACGGCAGATAGGAATGGGAGGGAAAGACAACGGTGTCATGGCGGACGCTACCCGAAACCCAAAAGGTTTAGGGAGACTAGGTCGCTCATCATACGCAGACGAACGGGAATCCCGCAAAATTGACACACAAGGAACTGATTCTGGAAGGCGTTGGACGCGGAACCAGAAACGGAATAGTGAGGAATGGCGTCTCAAATCCAGAGGCAGTACGCCAGCATCCACGAGGAGGCTAGGTATCGGTGAAGACCGGAATGCACCAGTAGCCAAGCGGACCCCGGCGTGATGTACTGAGTTCAACACGCGTAGGTGAGCCTCCTTGGCGGAGGAGTATACCTCGCAGCCATATTCCAACTTGGAAAGGATGAGTGTTCTGTGGAGGAGGAGTAGCGTGTCCCTGTCTGCACCCCAAGAGGTATGAGCTAAAACACGAAGGAGGGACAGGGCTTTCTGACAAGCCGCCTTAACGTAACGTAAATGAGGCACCCAGGTTAGGCGGCTATCAAATAAAAGACCGAGGTAACGAGTCGTCTCTACATAGGACAGTCGCCTATTACCAAGACATAAGTCAGGGTTCAGATGAACGCCTCGGAGACGACAGAAATGCATAGCTACTGTCTTTGAGGACGAAAATCGAAAGCCGCGCTTATTTGCCCGATTGGCGACTCTATTAATAGTCAATTGCAGTTTTCGTTCAATCAACGACATTCTTGCCGCAGAAAACGAAATGGATAAATCGTCTACATATAAGGAGCTATGAACTCCATCAGGCAGGACACCAACGACTCCATAATAGCCACAGCAAATAGCGTAACACTGAGAATACTTCCCTGTGGTACACCATCCTCAAGTGGACAAACCTCGGAAAGAGTACTCCCCACTCTAACCCGTAAAAGACGATGAGATAAAAACTCCTGAATAAAAACAGGGAGACGGCCACGAAGACCAAACTCAAACAGGTTAAGTAAAATTCCATGACACCAAGCTGTGTCATAGGCCTTCTCCAGATCAAAAAACACGGTCACCTGGTGGTGATTATTGGCAAACGCCTCACAAACTGAGGACTCCAAGGATAAAAGAGCAACCGAAGTGGAGCGCATCTTTCGGAAACCATATTGCAACGGGGTCAACAAATTCCGGCTCTCCAAGTACCACATAAGCCTGACATTCACCATCTGCTCCATCACTTTACAAATGCAGGATGTTAAAGAAATAGGACGATAGTTAGTTGCTTGGAGATGATCTTTCCCAGGCTTCAGAATGGGGAGAATTACAGCCACACTCCACAGAGATGGAAAATCACCGGTACGCCAAATGAAATTGTAAAGATCCAATAAAAATGTAAAACCACAGTCAGACATGTGGTGTAAGAAAGCATAAGGGATGTCGTCTGGACCTGGCGAGGAATCATGACACTGGGATAAAGCCGTCTTCAACTCGGAGAGAGAAAATGGGATATTATAAGATTCCCCTCCGGTGGAAGCGAAGTTAACGCCGAGTGATTCCAAATCCCGGCGATGACGAGCCCTTGTTGCAGTAGGATCTTTCCTAGAGACACTGGCAAAGTGCTTGGCGAATAGGTCAGCAACAGTCTTAGGGTCCGCCACCGTTTCCCCTGCATGCGATAACACTGGAGGGGGAGGGGGGGAAAACTTCCCAGAGATCTTACGAACTCTGTTAAAGACTTCTGCGAGTGTAGTTCTGGTAGTGATGGAAGAGAGGTAAGCCTTCCAAGAAATTCGTTGAGCCTCCTTGAAAGTGCGTCGTGCTCGAGCACGCGTTCGCCGAAAAGCATCCAAACACTGGGGGTCCCCACGGTGACGACGAAGTCGAGAGAATGCAGCACGCTTCTCTTGCACAGCAGCAGTGCAAGCGGCGTTCCACCAGGGAACAGGACGTTTAGGGAACTGGCCAGACGTCCTGGGGACGGATTGAAGGGCTGCAGAATGTAGGGCATCAGTGAAATAGGATGCAGCCTCGTCAGAAGTTCCAATGTCAGCCAACGGACGAAGAGAGGAGCTAAGTTCCATAAATCGCTGCCAGTCTGCTTTATCTAGACGCCAGCGAGAAAGGCGTGACTGTGGTACAGAATCAATGCGTTCCAATAAAATTGGAAAGTGGTCACTGCCATACAAGTCCGGTAAGACCCGCCAACGAAAATCAGGAAGAGAATTAGAAGTGCAAAGTGAAAGATCTATAGAGGTAAAAGTACCAGTTTGGCTATGGAAATGTGTCACCTCCCCAGAGTTTAAAATTTGTAATCCCTGATCCTCAATAAAAGAAGCAACTAAAAGTCCGTGTGGGTTGGTAGCACCATCATCCCACAACGGATGGCGACCGTTAAAATCCCCTAATAAAAGTACAGGCGAGGAAAGTTCCTGCACCAGGTCGTCAAGATCGTGTCTGTCAACGGGAACACCAGGAGGGAGATAAAGGCTACGTAATGTATACAATTTGCCCAAATAAACCTGAACAGCAACAGATTGCAACGTTGAGTGAAGCTGTAATTGGACATAAGGGATATCACAGCGAACGAATATGGCGGTGCCACCATGGTGGCCCTGTCCAGGATTAGGAGTACTGTAAACGGCACGATACCCACGAGGACTAGAGTGAGTGTAGTCTCCGAGCATTGTCTCCTGTAAACAAAGACAAGCAGGAGAAAACCGAGATATCAATGCTCGGAGTTCCTCCCACGAGGCTCGTAGGCCTCTACAATTCCACTGGAGGAGTAGGAAGATGTCTATTTTCGAGTGCTCTCCAGGAGAGCCCCTGAAAGAGACTGCCTTTTACCCACCTGATTCGGTACGGTAATACGACGAGAAGAGGAGACTGGGACCCGAGAGAAGCCGGGTCGAGGGACTTCGAGCTTTCTCCCAACAAAGGAACCTGCGCCCCCTCCGGACGCCGCACTACTAGAGCCAGACCGCACACCACTCCCCGAAGCTACATGCTCGCGGGGAGGATTCCCAACACTCTATCCAAGGGATTCCTCAGTTTCCATATCCCGATCAGGAAAACCACTAAAAGCAACAGGAACTGGAACAGAGGGGGTCTCAGCAGGCTCAATATGAGCCTCCGCATCTTCCTCCATAGGTCTATCCTGAGAGACCCCAGAATCATGTACACCTACAGTAATCTTAGTTGGCGGAACAGATTCAACTGAATCTGTAGAACCGCGATGTCGCTTCTTCATACCTCTGGCGGACTTCGGCGAAGCAATGTGAGGTGCATGTACATCAACATGCATCACCTGGGACGAGGCCGGAGAAGCTTCATCATAACCTGGAGGTGACTCGACAGAATCACAGGACAAAAGGGAAAATCTATTATGGGACATAATAGCAGTAGCTTCAAAGGGCCGGAAGGAAACCGTAGAAGACACCTGAGCAACAGGCTGGGCAGAAGAGCGAGTGCCTAGCGATGAGGTGTACGTCTTTGCTCCAGTACCGGCCTTCTGGCGGTAGAGGAGTTCACGGCGCACACTACCAAGGCTGATAAACTGACTAATTGCAAGTTGCAAAATATCCTGTTCCAGGCGATATCGTGGGCACTGTCTGGAAGACAACTGGTGAGCATCCTGGCAATAGAAACAATAAGCAGCTGACTCACATTTCGCCGTGGAGTGTGAGCCTAATGCAGAACAATTACCACACCGAGAAGGCTCAGTGCAGTATTTCTTACCATGACCATACCCGTAACATGAAAAACACTGTAGAGGGCGGTCAACAAAAGGCTTTACCAGAAGATGGAGAGGGCCAATACTGACACGGTCAGGGAGGGTAAAACCAAAAAAGTGAGAAGTATCATGTTAGCTACCCTTCATCTAGGACACCTTATGAACAGAACTAGGACACATCCCAAGTATTTCCTCCTCAAAGAACTCATAGAGGTCATGATTATATATACTGCCTTTACTATAATTGAAGGTATGGTGTGCTTTGACCGTTTCAAACATGTTGTCAGCAGGGCATGGTAGATGTTGCAGCATTTTAGCTTGAGTAATATCTTTAGCCCTGACTAACACTCCCTTCCCATACTTTTTCAGATTCCCCTCAGGGATCGTGCCAATTTCTTTGGCGAGGTACCTAGCAGCATGAATGAAGTTGACACGCCCATTCCTATAGTATGCAACAAACCAACGATGGGGAGGAACCTGGCTGTCCCTGGGAGTTGGCTCTAACAAAGCGTCTTCGAAGAGGTTCGGGACATGGTCCATGTCACTGTCAGAAATATTGGAAGAGCGGAGAAGTTTCGCTTGAAATCCCGCACCTGCGATAGGCAGAGTCGCCACAGCATCACACGCCGACTGGGCTTCAGAGCTGGAAGCAAAGGTCACATAGCATCTGTTTGACTTGAAGTCTCCATCATAAATGAGACGGATACGAAGGACTGTGCCAAATGGCTTGAGTAAGGATTGCAAGGCACGGTAGGAAAACGATGCATCGATATTCACCATCTGAAGTGCGTCCAGCTTGGAAGAGGGACGCACATCAGAGTTACCCCCAGAATGGGAGGCAGCCTTGTCAGACACACGTGGACTTTTGTGTCGCACGGACTTGTTTTGGTCAGCCCCTCTAGGAGGTAGGAACTTTCCAGCGGCACCACCAGGAACGGTGAAAGGCTCCAAGGTGGCGACGAGAGAGGGCCGTGTAGGGGTAATCGGGGACAGGCGGACGTCAGGGAGAGAAGCAGGCCGAGGCAAGGGAAACTTACCCATACACAGGGGAGGTGTTTCACTCCCCCACACCCCCACCCACCACGGAGCCCAACAAGGGGAGGCTGAATGTTGGGGCCAAACCGCACCCAACAGCCTCAGGGGTAATGGGGAGGTATACGCATCCACTGCCAGGTGTTTAACGGCGGCCGCGGGACCGTTGCGACCGCCCACCCGGCAATGACCATTTGACCCTAGCCATCGCATGACCAGCCGATTGATTCAGTGGGGCCACACTGAACCACCCGTCTTACCCCAACCCTCCAACCAAAGGAGCGTGTTGCCCACCGAGGGGAACTACACCCTGCCCCGCGGTGGACTCAACCCCCAGATGAGAGGGCACGGGGAGTATACGGGACGCCACGCACGGCAAACACGCGGGGAGACAGTAGCCCTGCCCTAGGTGGTAAAAGGGCAGGGCGGTAGAAGGCAACATCACCAGTAGGCCTCCTCTACCGGTGATGAGGGGGGAGCACTTGGTCCACGAGGCCAACGGACATCGAGCCCTATCGAGGTGGGCAAGCCACCACGGTAGGTGGTGCCGCCGACCTCGCTTCAAGCCCCGTCACCACGACAAGGTGACTCCCCTTCGACGGGGGCCATGACATGAAAAAAGGGAGGCTTCGTCTGTATTCTGTTATGCCTGTTATAAAGATTCTTCAAAATGATGTTTTCTATGCCCTCTCTGGCTTCAATCCTCAGAAGGCTTATGGACCTGATGGAGTGCCTCCTATTGTCCTTAAAAACTGTGCCTCCGTGCTGTCACCCTGCCTGGTCAAACTCTTTCGCCTCTGCCTGTCAACATCTACCTTTCCTTCTTGCTGGAAGTATGCCTTCATACAGCCTGTGCCTAAGAAGGGTGACCGCTCCAATCCCTCAAACTACCGTCCTATAGCTTTACTTTCTTGTCTATCTAAAGTTTTTGAATCAATCCTTAACCGGAAGATTCAAAAGCACCTTTCCACTTCTGACCTTCTATCTGATCGCCAGTATGGGTTCCGCAAGGGGCGTTCTACTGGTGATCTCCTAGCCTTCTTAACTGACTCTTGGTCATCCTCTCTTAGCCGTTTCGGTGAAACTTTTGCTATTGAGCTGGACATATCAAAAGCTTTTGATAGGGTCTGGCACAAATCTTTGCTTTCTAAACTACCCTCCTACGGTTTCTATCCTTCTCTCTGTACCTTTATCTCCAGTTTCCTTTCTGACCGTTCTATTTCTGCCGTGGTAGACGGTCACTGTTCTTCCCCTAAATCTATTAACAGTGGTGTCCCACAGGGTTCTGTCCTATCTCCCACTCTTTTTCTGTTGTTCATTGATGATCTTTCCAAAACGAACTGTCCTATCCATTCCTACGCCGATGATTCCACTCTGCATTACTCAACTTCTTTTAATAGAAGACCCACCCTTCAGGAACTTAACGACTCAAGGCTGGAGGCTGCAGAACGCTTAGCCTCAGCCTTACTATTATTTCTGATTGGGGCAAGAAGAACCTGGTGTCCTTCAACGCCTCAAAAACACAGTTTCTCCACCTATCCACTCGACACAATCTTCCAAACAACTATCCCCTATTCTTTGACAACACCCAGCTATCACCTTCCTCAACACTAAACATCCTCGGTCTATCCTTAACTCAAAATCTCAACTGGAAACTTCATATCTCATCTCTTACTAAATCAGCTTCCTCGAGGCTGGGCGTTCTGAACCGTCTCCGCCAGTTCTTCTCCCCTGCACAGTTGCTGTCCATATACAGGGGCATTGTCCGCCCTCGTATGGAGTATGCATCTCATGTGTGGGGGGGCTCCACTCACACAGCTCTTCTGGACAGAGTGGAGGCTAAGGCTCTTCGTCTCATCAGCTCTCCTCCTCATACTGATAGTCTTCTACCTCTTAAATTCCGCCGCAATGTTGCCTCTCTTTCTATCTTCTATCGATATTTCCACGCTGACTGCTCTTCTGAACTTGCTAACTGCATGCCTCCCCCCCTCCCGCGGCCCCGCTGCACTCGACTTTCTACTCATGCTCATCCCTATACTGTCCAAACCCCTTATGCAAGAGTTAACCAGCATCTTCACTCTTTCTTCCCTCACGCTGGTAAACTCTGGAACAATCTTCCTTCATCTGTATTTCCTCCTGCCTACGACTTGAACTCTTTCAAGAGGAGGGTATCAGGACACCTCTCCTCCTGTATTTGATCTTCCTTTCTGCCACCTCTTTTGTTTTACTTTAGGAGCAGCGAGTAGAGGGCTTTTTTTATTATTGTTTTCTTTTTTTGTGTGCCCTTGAGCTGCCTCCTTTGTTGTAAAAAAAAAAAAAAAAATTCGAAACGATGAAGTGAGGGATCTGACAGCCAGCATGCTCGGGGAGGTATGCCAAGACGTCAATACCGAGCCGGCACTGCTTCCTTTGGACGGCGAACACCTTCGGCCAATACCTCACATGAGGCACGGGTTGATGTAAGTGCCCGTGGATTCTGGGTGTGCGGACAGCGGGCGTTCATGGACATCCGCATATTCGACCCGATAGCTGACTGTCACCGTGAGCTGCCCCTGGAAGCCGCCCACCACAGGAATAAGCAGGAGAAGACAAGGGCATACGGTGAAAGAATCCAACATGTGGATCAGGGCAGCTTCACCCCCCTCGTCTTCACCACATCCGGCGGGTTGGGTCCCAGGACCCGATGCTACTGTTCACGACTCGCGGAACTGATCTCAGAAAAGAAGCATCAGCCAAGGAGCCACGTTGTCGCCTGGATGAGATGTCGCCTCTCGTTCTCCCTGCTCAGGTCGGCCATCCTATTGCTCAGGGGCACCCGACACTGCCCAAAAGCCACCAACATCTCCAATATGGACTATAAAGCCACATGGTGGAGAATGACATTTGGGTGGGTTGGGAGTGACATGAGTAGGGAAGGAAAGGGGGATCTAGACGCAATAGATGATAGGGTGTTATGTATAGATTTAGTGCAAAGTAGTATTAGTGATACGGTTGGATGCCACAGTCATTAGCGAACAGAGTTGGGGCTAATGACCTCCAAGCTATGGAGCCCTCCATGATTATGTGTCGGGATAATAAACATGGGTGGAGGTATCTTTTATGTATTATTATAATTATTATCATTATTATTATTATTATTATTATTATTATTATTATTATTATTATTATTATTATTATAATAATTATTATTATTATTATCATTATCATTATTATTATTATTATTATTATTATTATTATTATTATTATTATTATTATTATTATTATTATTATTATTATTATTATTATTATTATTATTATTATTAGAAGTAGCAGTAGTAGTAGTAGTAGTAGACTAGTAGTAGTAGTAGTAGCAGTAGTAGTAGTAGTAGTAGTAGTAGTAGTAGTACTACTACTACTACTACTACTACTACTACTACTACTATTACTACTACTATTACTACTACCACCAACAAAAGTCGCCACAAGGGACACAAAAAGGGTAGAAAAAAAGTCCGCTAAGTGCCGCTCCCACAACAGAAGATGGCATAGAGTAGTCAAAAGAGAGATCAGTTTCGGGTGGAGAAGTGTCTTGATACACTCTTCTTGAAAGAGGTCAAGTTATAGGCAGGAGGAAATACAGACGAAGGAAGGCTGTTCCAGAGTTTAACAGTGTAAAGTCCCGTTCACACTGTGCTGACTCTGGGCCACGACAACCCAGCGACTTTTCCATTTGACAAGTTGGTTCCCACGCTCCAAGAAGGGAGGGGAGGTTTTATTGGGGTCTTGGTGTCTTGCCGACTGTCTGAGACTTTCGGCTAACTAGTCGTGCTAACCCTCATGACTCCAGACTCCCGTCACTACGTCGGCGCAGCACTCGGCAACAGTCTCAAGATCTTATTCAAGACATGCCCGACCCTTTCACATCAACACCCAAGACCTCGTGTACCGTAGAGTCGTGGGTGGTCGTGGCCCTGAGTCGCCACAGTGAGAACGGGGCTCAAGGGATGAAAGAGCGAAGATTCTGGTTAACTCTTGCATAAGGGGTTTGAACAGTATATATATAGGGATGAGCAAGAGCGGACAATCGAGTGCAGCGGGGCCGCGTTAGGTGGGGAGGCATGCAGTTAGCACGTTCAGAAGAACAGTCAGCGTGAAAATATCGATAGAAAATAGAAAGAGAGGCAACATGACGGCGCAATTTAAGGGGTAAAAGACCATCAATAAGAGGGGGAGAGCTGATGAGACGATGAGCCTTAGACTCCACTTTGTCCAGGAGAGCTGTGTGAGTGGAGCCCCCCCACACGTGAGATGCATATTCCATACGAGGGCAGACAAGGTCCCTATAAATGGAAAGCATCTGTGCTGGGAAGAACTGGCGGAGACGATACAGAACGCCCAACCTCGAGGAAGCTGATCTAGTGAGAGAGGAGATGTGAAGTTTCCAGTTGAGATTTTGAGCTAAGGATAGACCGAGGATATTTATGTAGTGTTGAAGAAGGTGACAGCCGAGTGTTTTCGAAGATTAGGGGATAGATGTTTGGAAGATTGTGTCGAGTAAATAGGTTGTTAAATTAGATTTTTGAAGCATTGAAGGACACAAGGTTCCTTTTACCCCAATCGGAAATGATAGCAAAGTCTGATCTTTTTGGGTGTTTGCTGCTGTTGTATATTATTTCCCTCACACCAATATAGATTTATACTTGCTAGTTAGTATTTTTGTTTAGTTTGCGGGAAAGGAGAAAATTGAGGCGGAAAAGAACTTTCTCCCAGGCAGAAAGCATTCACATACATTTCGCTGACGAACTATAGTAGTAGTAGTAGTAGTAGTAGTAGTAGTAGTAGTAGTATAGTCTATCGACTTTAACTTGAGCCCTGCTTCCCTGGCTTGGCCCGGGGAACCCCCCATTGTTTACACATCTAGCGATGACCTGCGCATGACGATCTGTCTCACTGTTAGTCTGGACGTTATCTATTTATGGAATATATGTATATATATATATATATATATATATATATACATATATATATATATATATATATATATATATATATATATATATATATATATATATATATATATATTCATAATACGATTGCATGGTGTTATGAATGGCTTGGGATTGGAAGAAAAGACAACTCTGTAAACTTTCCATTTCACTTGGCAACGTGGCTCATGCGACGGTGCCGCCTGAGGGACCTTGGCAACAGGCGCCAGGCCGCACCATTCACCCTTCCGCCAACACGGAAGACTCACGTAGGTCTCA
>NW_026112357.1:15000-55000 GCF_024679095.1 Eriocheir sinensis | reverse complement strand
AGGAAGGGATCATTTTCGTTGCCCGACGCTGAACACCTTCTAATTTAGCAATATCCTTTGCATGGAGAGAGAGAGAGAGAGAGAGAGAGAGAGAGAGAGAGAGAGAGAGAGAGAGAGAGAGAGAGAGAGAGAGAGGAGTAGTAGTTCCTCTGAGGAGAGTGACAGCCTGTTCACACGAAGCGATTTCAGTGGCCCCACTACAGAAGCGCGACTGCAAAGTCAATGGAAGTCCATTGGAGCGTTCACATGTAGTGGCTCGTGGCTGGCCCAGTGGCGTTACTCGAGATTTCCCTTGCTGTGGCGCGACTGCTGAGCCACTCGAGTTACATGTAGGGGTGGGCAGGTACCGGTACCAGTATCGGTACTAACGGTACCAGCTAAACGGTACGGTACCGGTACCAGATTGCTCGGTACCGGTACCAGTTGCTCGGATTTATTTATTGGATTTATTGATAATTCTTCATGTCCGATTTTTTTTTAGGTTGCTAATAAATATTGTTATTGTTATTAGACTATGATCGAGTACATCCATAATAACTATACATGCTATTTTTTTATCAAAAAAATAAATATTCACTTCATTCAGAGAGAGAGAGAGAGAGAGAGAGAGAGAGAGAGAGAGAGAGAGAGAGAGAGAGAGAGAGAGAATCACCACTTAGTGAGTGGATATCTCGGTGATATGGGTAGTGGGTACTCGATCATAGTCTAATAACAATAACAATATTTATATTAGCAACCTAAAAAAGAAAAAGAATCGGACATGAAGAAGTATCCAGTAACTCCAATAAATAAATAAAATAATGGAAACGGGAGCTGTGATGGAAACGGAAAGCATGACAAAATAGTGGGAACTTGGGGAGACGGTCAGGGGGGCAGTGACTCAGCGTCTACACACAGGGCCCATACCACATGGAGGCGGGTGAGCGCCGAGCGTCACTAAGATCCTAACGGTACCGGAACTAGCGGCAATGCGCAGTGCCGAGTGATCATTAAGCTTCCCGGAACCCAAGTGGTCATGATGCTTCGCGGTACCAGTACCGATACCATGTGGTATCACGCGGTATGGGCCCTGTGTGTAGACGCTGAGTCACTGCCCCGCTGACCGTCTCCCCAAGCTCCCACCATTTTGTCCTGCTTTCCGTTTCCATCACAGCTCCCGTTTCCATTATTTTATTATTTGATTTATTTATTGGAGTTACTGGATAATTGTTCATGTCCGATTCTTTTTCTTTTTTAGGTTGCTAATATAAATATTTTTATTGTTATTAGACTATGATCGAGTACATCCATAATAACTATACATGCTATTTTTTTTTCGAAAAAATAAATATTCACTTCATTCAGAGAGAGAGAGAGAGAGAGAGAGAGAGAGAGAGAGAGAGAGAGAGAGAGAGAGAGAGAGAGAGAGATTTACATAGATTTACATAGAAAATTAGACCACACAGACCCCATGGTACAGACTAGGTGGTCTGTCCTTAAACCTAAGTGATTTTACATTAATCAGAAGGGTCCTAAACGTTGCATTTCTACTCTAGTTGATATTAAGTTGAAGGAAGAGAGAGAGAGTTTTCTTTACAGGAAATTTGTTTGGGAATTTCATCAGAATTCATTAAGAAAAAAAACTCCTTTGGGTACCGGTACCGGTACCGGTACTAACGGTACTTGAGTTTTCGGTACCGGTACTACCGGTACTCAAATTAACGGTACTTGCCCATCCCTAGTTACATGTGTTTCTATGAGGCCACACACACGAGGCGACAGTTGCCGCGTTTTCATGGCGACGTCACGCCTTATTGGCTGGTGTGGGGTGAGACGATGGCCAATGAGAGAGCATCCCCGGCTGGAGCTCCACGTGCAGACGCCGCAGTGTTGCCGTTTTCGGTACGAACGTACCAGGTTTGGTACTTTTGGGTGTACAAATTACAACTTCCTCTAGATCAGGGGTTCCCAACCTTTTTGTTCCTCTGTACCCCTTGGGCATTTTTATATGTTCCCGTGTACCCCTAAAATTTTAGGATAAAAAACGATGAAATTGTAATATTTTGATACTATTTTATAATGTAATCTATATGTGTAGATTGATGATATAATTTAAATAACAGTTTTGCTGACGAAAATTAGGAAATTGAAAAAAAAAAACCACGACATTGTGCAATTTGAATGCAGATTACAACACCATGTATTGTACAGAAGTGGTTATTTTCTCGGACCCAATGTACCCCCTGAAAAGTGCAAATGTTCCACTGGAGATACATGTACCCCAGGTTGGGAACCCCTGCCCAAGATCATGTAAAATAGGGTGAACCCAATGCTGTCTGTTTCTTCTTCCGCCGCTGCCAGCGAATAAATTATCCATGCACATGCTGCCTCTTCTACGTCCATGATTACCAGACTGACACAGAGAGAGAAAGAGAAGGGGAGGGGGGGGGGGGGCGCTACTGTAAACGCCGTGTGTGAACAGTCGCCCCGCAGTCGCGCTTCTGGAGTGGCGCCACTAAAATCACCTCGTCTGAACAGGCCCTAATGGGGTGATGTGGCAGTTGCGCGGCTCTGGGGAGCCGTGCCTAAAGGCTCAAGTTAAGAGTCGATAGACTATAGTAGTGGTAGTAGTACTTGTTTTTATTGTTGTTGTTGTTGTTATTATTATTGTTGTTGTCGTTGTAGTAGTCGTTAGTAGTAATATTAGTAGTAGTAATAGCAGTAGTAGTAGTATTGCTACTACTAGAAGGAGTAGTAGTACTACTACTACTAGAAGTAGTAGTAGTGGTAGCAGTAGCAGTAGTAGTAAAGAAGGCGGTGGCTGCGTGGTCAGTGTTCGGGCGCGACGTAAGGAGGATTTGGGGTCGAGTCCTGCCCGTCGCTACGAGCTGACAGTTTTCCGTCATCGCCGAGTTGCCTAAGAGTAACCAGTTACTGTCCTGGAAACCACCTATTATACCGCACTCTAGATTACCTCACTATAGAGGATCAAGAAATAGCTCCGGGGGACAGCATGAGCCAAGCAGGATAACGCCAATATATATATATATATATATATATATATATATATATATATATATATATAATATATATATATATATATATATATATATATATATATATATATATATATATATATATATATATATATATATATATATATATATATATATATATATATATATATATATATATATATATATATATATATATATATATATATATATATATATATATATATATATATATATATATATATATATATATATATATTGCCTGCGTCATAACGGCCTTTAATCGACCACTAGGCCACACCAAATAAGCCTGCCAGCGCCATAAAGTAAACATGAAAATGTATAATAGTGGGAGTAGTAGTAATAGTAATATTTGTTATTGCTGTTGCTGTTTCTGTTATTGTTGTTGTTGTTGTTGTTGTTGTTGTTGTTATTGTTTTTTGTTGTTGCTGTTGTTGTTGTAAAGGTTTTAGTATTACTGAATAATGTCATTTACAATATCTTTCATGAGGATGAGGATGATTATAATGATAATAATAATAATAATAATAATAATAATAATAATAATAATAATAAAATAATAATAATAATAATAATAATAATAATAATAATAATAATAATAATAATAATAAAAATAATGATGATAGGAGAAATAATAATAATAATTAAAAAAATAATGATAATAATAGTAATAATAACAATAATAATAATAATAATAATAATAATAATAATAATAATAATAATAATAATAATAACAATAACAATAATAATAATAATAATAATAATAATAATAATAATAATAATAATAATAATAATAATAATAATAATAATAATAATAATAATAATAATAATAATAATAATAATAATAATAATAAAAATAAACAATAATAATGATAAGAATAATAATATAGACTAAAAATAATAGGTAAGTCTTGAGGAAACACGCGCAGAAGATACTACTTTTACGTGACAAGTTTTGTCCAGCACTTCATCATTACAGACGAAATCAGTCAGTAATTAACTACTGGCTTCTCTTTTCGCGTTTTTGTAACCTCGTACCTAAACCACTTACAATGTTTATATTATTGTTAATGTTGCTAATATTGTTAGGTGTTTTGTTATTATTTTCATCAATACTATTATTATTTGTTTCTATTTTCAGTAGTAATGCTTGTGGAATAAAGTTTTGTTTTTGTAGCTAAACAGTCAATCTGAGACAGACAGAAATATTAAAAACAAATTAACAGACAAACCAACATAAATGAAGAACGATAAGGAGATAAAACACACACACACACACACACACACACACACACACACACACACACACACACACACACACAAAGCATAAACACACATTCAAAGAGTTGAAAAAAAATTATGCAGCGAAGGAAAAAAATGCAAATGAAAATTGAAATCATAAAGGGAGAACATGAACAACAAGAAAAGGAATACTACGAAAAGAGAGTGCAAATATGAGAGAAAAAAATGGTAGGAGGTGAAGGTAAGAAACGGGTGAGAGGGAACAGGGAGAGCTGAGGTAAAGATCGTTGGGTGCTTGGGAGGTGGAGGTAGAGGAGGAATAGGAGGAGGAGGAGGGAAGGAGATTGAGGGGAGGAGAGGAGAAGGTGGATATAATGAAGGTAAGAAGGGGTGGGGATTGGAGGGTGACTTACATTCTCTGGGTGCTAGAGACTAGGTAAGGGGGTCGGGGGAGTGGAGGACGGGGGGAGTTGGTGATGGGCCAAAGGGGGTAGAGAGAGCGTGAGTATATAAACCGCAACGTAATTCTCTTCTTCACACCAACTCAGGAGACCACGAAGATGGTGAGGGTGGGAGCTGTGTGTGTGTGTGTGTGTGTGTGTGTGTGTGTAATTCACCATGGCCTGATCACGTGTTGGACTCGTAATCGCCAGCAGGTACCCTCCCAATATGAGCAAGAGCTCTTTATCCTCGATCTCTGGGTACTGCCAGGACCTCACACACCACACACCCCATCTCCCTTGCTAAAGAGGGGACAGTAACCACTCCTAGTCAACGGAAAGAATTCGGCCTGAGCGGGCTCGAACCGCCGCCCTGTCAGACCATGAACCCTGGCAGAGCAACACTATAAGCAGTTGCCCCACGGAGTGTGTGTCTGTGTGTGTGTGTGTGTGTGAGAGAGAGAGAGAGAGAGAGAGAGAGAGAGAGAGAGAGAGAGAGAGAGAGAGAGAGAGAGAGAGAGAGAGAGAGAGAGAGAGAGAGAGAGAGAGAGAGAGAGAGAAACAAGATGTTAAAAGGACACTGGACTCAAAATACAGTGAGATGTGAAGGTATTTTTACTTTCATAAAAAAATAAAGGAAGGATACGGAAATAGACGGACAATAGAGTAAGTAACCTTGGAGAGTGAAAAGAGGAAATACAAGCCTAGAGAGAATAAGATAATGAAGAGAGACTGGGATAGAAGGGTATTTGTCCTACTGCAATGAAATGGACAAAGATAAATCAATGCTAAAAGTCCCGAGGTTTAATACTTATTTAACTCCTCATCCTTACAGAAGTTGGCGTCGGTGTGTATAGTGCTGGTGATGGCAGCGGCCTCCACCCTGGCCCTTCCTGGGGATATTGGAGGCAGTGGAGGAGGTTACAGTGGTGGCGGAGGAGGTGGTGGAGGCTTCGGTGGTGGTGGAGGAGGTAGTGGAAGCTACGGTGGTGGTGGAGGAGGTGGTGGAGGCTACGGTGGTGGTGGAGGCTACGGTGGTAGTGGAGGCGGTTACAGCGGAAAAGCAAGTGGAACAGCAACCATCAACTTCAATCTCGGAGCTCCAATCGGAGGTTCTGGTGGAGGCTCCGGTGGAGGCTACGGCGGCGGTTCCATCGGTGGAGGCTCCGGTGGTGGCTACGGCGGCGGTTCCATCGGTGGAGGCTCCGGTGGAGGCTCTGGTGGTGGCTACGGCGGTGGTTCCATCGGTGGAGGCTCCGGTGGTGGCTACGGTGGCGGTTCCATCGGTGGAGGCTCCGGTGGTGGCTACGGCGGCGGTTCCATCGGTGGAGGCTCCGGTGGAGGCTACGGCGGCGGTTCCATCGGTGGAGGCTCCGGTGGTGGCTACGGCGGCGGTTCCATCGGTGGAGGCTCCGGTGGAGGCTCCGGTGGTGGCTACGGCGGCGGTTCCATCGGTGGGGGACATGGTGGAGGCTCCGGTGGAGGCTACGGTGGCGGTTCCATCGGTGGAGGCTCCGGTGGAGGCTACGGCGGCGGTTCCATCGGTGGGGGCCATGGTGGAGGCTCCGGTGGAGGCTACGGCGGCGGTTCCATCGGTGGAGGCTCCGGTGGAGGCTCCGGTGGTGGCTATGGCGGCGGTTCCATCGGTGGGGGACATGGTGGAGGCTCCGGTGGAGGCTACGGCGGCGGTTCCATCGGTGGGGGACATGGTGGAGGCTCCGGTGGAGGCTACGGTGGCGGTTCCATCGGTGGAGGCTCCGGTGGAGGCTACGGCGGCGGTTCCATCGGTGGAGGCTCCGGTGGTGGCTACGGCGGTGGTTCCATCGGTGGGGGCCATGGTGGAGGCTCCGGTGGAGGCTTCGGCGGCGGGTCCATCGGTGGGGGCTCCGGTGGAGGCTACGGCGGCGGTTCCATCGGTGGGGGCCATAATGGAGGCTCCGGCGGAGGCTACGGCGGCGGGTCCATCGGTGGAGGCTCCGGTGGTGGCTACGGCGGCGGGTCCATCGGTGGAGGCTCCAGCGGGTATGGTCGCTAGGATCAGTAGAACACAACAGAGAACCTGCAAGTGTCAGCGCAAACCAACACAAAAACACACACATAAACAGTTATGCTTTGAGTCTCAGGTACAGAGACGAACATTGTAGAAGAATGTACGAAAGTGTGTAAATAAATCATTGTCTATGCTTATTCCTGTTTTATTTTTATTTTTTTATCACCAGTGTTTCTGAATCAGTGTCAAGTAATGAAAAGTTTTTTTTATTTTAATCCATCAAGAAATTCAATGTAAAGAAAATATATATAGCAATGAATAGGCGCACCTAACATCACCATAGCCGATCCAGGATTCAGTACGTTTCCTAACTAGTAGAAGGTAATGTTATAATTGTATTTCATAAGGAATCCTTATAACCAAAAACTAACTAAAATTATGGGTATTCTTTTTCTTGAACAGAACATTGAATAAACAACAGAACAATGATATGAAAATACGTATAGCTACCGTTGCCAGGTCATCGTACTCAGAGCACAGTATTTACCGGTTTCTGACGCCTAACTATTGCCAAGGAACATCAGGATCTAACTATTTTAACGATAACTATAAATTAGTTTCGATATTGGAACCTAGAAGGCAGTTTAGGGGAAGGAAGTCGGGAAATATAATCGGCTGAGTACGACAATCTGGCAACGTTAAGGCTGTAGCTCCGAGGCCAGCCTATACGCCATTTTGGGGGTATCAGATACCATAAATAGCTTATTTTTACTGCGCAAAGCAGGTGATGTCACTTATTGTGACTTCGTGAGCTTTCATATTTATCTATTTGTGTATATTTCATGGTGGCAAAACTTTCATTACTAGTTTCATTTGTACTAGTGACACGAAAATGTGACTGTTTTTCACAATAGAATTTCACTCAAACAAGTGAATCAGACACCACAGAAATATTACCAGTGTGTATATGAATGAATACAAAGATAAGTACATACCTTGATTCAACTCTAGGATGTCTCGTGGATCATTAATAAATAAAAACTAATTACCTGGATAGGCTACTCTTTAGCCCGTTACCGGCTATGGCTGCCAAAAAAGTCCCTCCGCCAAGTTAGTACCCCACCATTTGGTAATTGTTAGGTATGTACGCCTTTTGTATGAGCTCTACAACACGTGACATTGTTGCTCTCCAACGTTATCAAGGATCACTTCTCACTTCCACGAGGGATGATAGCTACTCGAACTTGCTCTCGCGTGCTCCACAGTCGAGTGATTTTCTTTTTACAGTGTGAATATATATATATATATATATATATATATATATATATATATATATATATATATATATATATATATATATATATATATATTTTTTTTTTTGAAGAAGAAGAAGAAGAAGAGGCTAGTGGAGACTTCATAAGTTCACCATTAAAAGCAGTTGCTCACACAACTAAAGCGACTAATGTTAGCGAGAAAACATTCCAAAGAATCTGCACTAAACGAAGTAAAGCTTGTATCACGGTTAACTACGTGATATGGTTCCTGTTGTCAGGGTGATAGGCTCATTATTTATCTCACTCATGGTGATTCATCTGACCGAGTATTGATTCTTGGAGAAGGCCTGGGAGGTAAGGAGCTGCCAAATGTTAGTGGTACGTCTTAGTGTGGGGTGCCTACAATACCCCACACGCCATCACCTGCTGTCTGTGAGTTATACTCTATGCATTGTTGCAGGCACGCTTTCATGGTGCTGCTTTTAATATACACATCATAAACTCTCTTCTCCCTCGCAAACTACATATCCAATACTCTTCATGTTTCCGATTTTCACCATTTCCTTCATGGTCATCAGAGCTTACGCTCATTTTTTAAAGTTCTAACCTTATCAGAGAGAGAGAGAGAGAGAGAGAGAGAGAGAGAGAGAGAGAGAGAGAGAGCCTGCCTCCGGGAAAACACCTGGCCATCGGCGTGGAAAGAGACTCGGGTGATTTCCGTCCGCAAGAGGTGCTCCAGGTCTGACCCAAAAAACTACCATCTCCCTGCTTTTTGTGGTGGGGAAAGTGTTTGAGAGGGTCATGGCAGACGTAATCTGTTGCCATTTCAAAGACAGTTACCTCCTCTCGGACCAACAGTTTGGGTTCAGATCTGCCCGGTCTACCTCTGATCTGCTGATGCTGCTCACTAAAATCTGGCAGGACACCCTTGACGATGGCCTGGACACTGTCGTGGAGACCCTGGACATACCAGTTACATTCGACAGGGTGTGGCACTGAGGCCTCCTCGAGGAAATCGGCGCAAAGGGCATCCAAGGAGACCTTCTATAGCTCCTGGGAGACTACCTGCAAGGAAGGACGCTCCAGGTCGTCGTTAACGGGCAGGCGTCCGAGTCCCTGCCAGTGGTGGCATTAGTGCCACAGGATTCAGTGCTGGGGCCAGTCCTGTTGAACATTTACGTGGACGATCTTCTCGGGAAGCTGGCAGCAATCTCAGCTTATGATGATGATTGCACTCTCTCCTGCACCTACCCCCGACAAGACAGTGAGCAAGTTGCTGACGAGGTCAATCAGCAGCTGAGGGTGCTACAGGAGTGGGGTGCCCGTTGGGAGGTGACCTTTGCCCGGGAAAAAATCCATGCAATGGTGGTCTCTCGATCCCCCACTGCCGAGCCAGCAGAGGAGGGGAGGCTACGCTTTAGCGGCATCCCCCTCCCACTCCAGGAATCCGTCAAGATTCTGGGAGTGGAAGTGGAAAGCTACGATTCGACAGCCACATCAAACACATTGCCCAAAAGCCTTCCTGTTCTACAGGACTCAGATACGGCCTTATTTAGAGTACGCTGCCCTCTCTTGGAAGTCGTGTACTGACTAGCACAGCGGAAGACTCGGCAGAATCTAGCGACGGGCACTGCGACTGGTGAATGCTACATTCCCACCAGCCCAGTCGGAGACTCCAAGCTCCGTCGATTCGCTGGAACACCGCAGAGATGTCGCGGCGCTTGTTTGTGTTTCACAAGGCACAGCTGTAAGGAGTGCCACACTTGGCGGGCCTTCGTCAACTTCCGAGAGTCACCAGGCTGGACACGAGAATGGTGCTATCCCGTGGTGACGCAGTGGAGGTGCCGCGATCCCGCATCAGCCAGCACCAACGCACCTTTCCGGGTAGAGTCTCCTGCATGTGGAACGTGTTCACGGCCACCGTCCCTCACGACCGGGGGATGAACACCCAGCAGTAAAACTGGCAGCCCACAGCTGGAGAGGCACACTCCCTACTCCACTAACACTGTAGTGGACACAAGACTGTCCAGTGTATATATATATATATATATATATATATATATATATATATATATATATATATATATATATATATATATATATATATATATTCCACCAGGGAGGACTCCCATTCTGGCTGCCGACTTGAGCTGTGTCTTGATAACTCCTCGAACCTCTTTCTTACCAATTTCTGCAAAATACGCGGTCTTCGTTCTAGTTTTCATTCTGTGGAACAGCATCTCTCCCCCTTTAAATCTTACCTTCTCTTCCTCACCGAAACACAGGTGTCTGAGGCTACTGACAGCAATCTCTACTCTGTTCACTCCTATTATCTCGATCCTAAATTTCAATCCAAAGCTGGATGTTGCGCCTACGACCTTGACTCTTCAGAATTTTCCACCATCTGGCTAAGACTTCATTGTCATTCTATTACTAAATCCATCTGTGCTGTTTATCTCTCACCTAACTCTACTAACTATGTAAAACTATTTCACTAGTTGAAATTTAAAGTGAAGTACATCTTGACCCACTCTCCCTTCGCTGAAATCACCATCCTAGGAGATTTCAGTGTTCACCACCAGCTTTGGCTTTCATCCTCTTTCACTGACCAGCCTGGTGAACAAGTCTACAACTTTGCTCTTCTCAACGATCTAGGAGATAGGCCCAACATACTAGACCTCTTCCTTGCCTCTAACCCTTCTGCTTACTCTGTCAAACCTATTATCTCCGTTGGGCTCCTCCGGTCACAACCTTATTTCTGTATCCTGTCCTATCGCTCCTGTACATCCTCTGGACCCACCGAAGAGGCGATGCTTCTGGCCTTTTGCTTCAGTTCGGTGGGACGACCTGAGGATGTACTTTTCCGATCTCCCGTGGAATGATTACTGCTTCCAGGAGAGAGACCCCTCTGTGTGTGCCCAGCGCATCACAGAGGTGATTGTCTCTGGAACGGAGGCACACATATAACGTACTTTCCCTACTCCTCATGCTAAAAAGACTTGGTTTAATCACTCTTGTTTTCGTGCTATCAAAGATAGAGAGGCAGCTCACAAAGGGTACCAGAGCCTTCGCACACCTGCTAACCATGATCTTTATATTCTTGCCCGGAATCGTGCCAAATCTATTCTTCGACTTACCAAAACATCTTTCATCAATAGAAAATGTCAAAACCTTGCTTTTTCTAATTCTTCCCGTGGCTTTTGGCACCTAGTCAAACATATCTCCTCCAATTTCAATTCTTCCTCTTTGCCTCCGTTTCCTTAACCCTGACGGCAGCACCGCCGTCTCATCTATCTCTAAGGCTGAACTCTTCTCTCAAACTTTCCGTAAAAACTCCACTCTGGGCGATTCTGGGGCATATTCCGCCTACTCATCTCCCCTCCGACTCCTTTATGCCTGTTATTAAGATTCTTAAGAATGATGTTTTCTATGCACTCTCTGGCCTCAATTCTCAGAAGGTTTATGGACCTGATGAAGTGCCTCCTATTGTCCTTAAAAACTGTGCCTCCGTGCTGACACCCTGCCTGGTCAAACTCTTTCGTCTCTGCCTATCAACAGCTACCTTTCCTTCCTGCTGGAAGCACGCCTTTATACAGCCTAGGCCAAAGAAGTGTGACCGCTCCAATCCTTCAAACTACCGCCCTATAGCTTTACTTTCCTGTCTATCTGAAACTTTTGACTTAATCCTTAACCGGAAGATAAAAAAACACCTTCCCACTTCTGACCTTCTATCTTATCGCCATTATGGGTTCCGCAAGGGGCGTTTTACTGGCGATCTTCTTCCTCTCTTAACTGACTCCTGGTCATCCTCTCTAAGCCGTTTTGGTGAAACTTTCGCAGTTGTGTTAGACATATCGAAAGCTTTCGATTGAGTCTGGCACAAGTCTTTGCTCTCTAAAATGCCCTCTTACGGTTTCTACCCTTCTCTTAGTTCCTTTATATCCAGCTTCCTTTCCGGCCGTTCTATCTCCACTGTGGTAGACGGGCACTGTTGTTCCCCCAAACCTATCAACAGTGATGTTCCACAAGGCTCTGACCTATCACCCACTCTCTTCCTGATATTCATCAATGATCTTTCCATAACAAACTGTCTTATCCATTCATACGCTGACGACTCCACTCTGCATTATTCAACTTCTTTTAGCAGAAGACCTTCTCAACAGGAATTACAAGACTCCAGAGTGGAGGCTGCAGAACCTTGTGTCCTTCAATGCCTTAAAAACATAATATCTCCACATATCAGTTCGACATAATCTTCCAAACACCTATCCCCTATTCTTCGATAACACTCAGGTGTCACCTTCTTCAACACTAAATATCCTCGGTCTATCCTTAGCTCAAAATATCAACTGGAAACTTCACATCTCTCTTACTAAATCAGCTTCCTCGAGGCTGGGCGTGCTATATCGTCTCAGCCAGTTCTTCTCCCCCGCACAGATGCTTTCCATTTATAGGGGCCTTGTCCGCCCTCGTATGGACTATGCCTCTCACGTGTGGGGGGGTTCCACTCACACAGCTCTCATGGACAGAGTGGAGTCAAAGGCTCTTAGTCTCCTCAGCTCTCCTCCTCTTACTGATAGTTCTCTGCCTCTTAAATTCCGCCGCCATGTTGCATCTCTTTCTATCTTCTATCGATATTTTCATGATAACTGCTCTTCTGATCTTGCTAACTGCATACCTCCCCACTCCCGCGGCCCCGCTGCACACAACTTTCTACTCATGCTCATCCCTATACTGGCCAAACCCCTGATGCAATATTTATCCAGCACCTCCATTCTTTCATCACCTTCACTGGTAAACTCTGGAACAGCCTTCCTTCATCTGTATTTCCTGCTGCCTATGACTTGGCCTCTTTCAAGAAGAGTGGATCAAGACACCTCTCAACCCGAAATTAAGCTTTCTTTTGGCTACTCTTTACTGTTATCTATTATTGGAGGGGCGAGTAGCGGGCTTTTTTTTGTACTCTTTCTGTTGCCCTTGAGCTGTGTCCTTTGATGTAAAAAAAAAAAAATATATATATATATATATATATATATATATATATATATATATATATATATATATATATATATATATATATATATATATATATATATATATATATATATATATATATATATATATATATATATATATATATATATATATATATATATATATATATATATATATATATATATATATATATATATATATATATATATATATATATATATATATATATTGTATATTTTTGTATAAACATTTATGCCCTTAGAATGGGCAGCACACGGCAATGTACCTTTGAGCATGTAAATATACCTGTATGTTTAGACTCTATATCATTGATGTAGATAATGAATAAAAGCGGGCCCAAAACTGAGCCTTGAGGAACCCCACTGGTAACATTACCCCATTCGGATTCTTTACCGTTAATGGTAACCTTCTGTTTCCTGTCGCTAAACCACGCCTTAATCCAATCAAATACCTTCCCTCTTATCCCATGAGCCCTGACTTTATGTAACAGTATCTGGTGAGGTACCTTATCGAAGGCCTTACTAAAATCAAGATAAACCACATTATAGCTCTCATCATTGTCAGCTGCCTCGTATACTCTATTGTAAAAGGATATAAGATTAGTGAGGCACGACCTTCCTTTAGTAAACCCATGCTGTGAATCGTGAATGAAATTATGTCTGTCTATATGGTCCCTAATACTATCAGTTATTATTGACTCAATCATTTTACCTATAACTGACGTCAAACTAATCGGCCTATAGTTCTCCATAGAAGATTTGTCTCCCTTCTGAAATATTTGAATCACGTGTGCCTGCCTCCATGAAACAAGCACCACCCCTGTGTCTAGTGACTTCCTAAATACTTATGTTAACTGCCCACTTATTTCAGTTTCACATTCCTTTATTACCCTGGGGAAAAGTTCATCTGGCCCTGGCGCCTTAGTGACTTTAAGTCTATCTATCTGTCTAATCACAAGCTCCCTACTTATGTTGATGTCGGTTAATTCTTCTACCTCTTCTCCCCTGTGGATCTGTTCTCCTTGAGGTATGTCATTTAATTTTTCTTTGGTAAATACAGTTAAGAAATATCTATTTAACGCCTCGCTCATTTCCTCATCACTATCAATCAGTGATTCTCCTGACTTAAGCGGCCCTATCTTATCCCTAACCTTGGTCTTATAAAGCTGAAAGAAGCCCTTTGGATTGGTCTTTGCTTCCCTGGCAATTCTAATATCATAAATACGTTTTGCCATACGTCTTTCTTTACTGCTCTAGCTAAATCGTTGTAACTATCCCTTAGGTGAGTTTCCCCCTTTTTAATTCTAACATATAGTCCTCTTTTCCTTCCTATTTCAGTTTTTAGCCTGTCTGTCATCCATCGCGGGTAATTACCTGTTGACCTGACTTCCCTGTGAGGTATAAACTGTTTTTGTCCTAATTCAATCTCCCTGACCAGACTATTGTACTCACCCTCCAAGCTACTGACCTGACTAGTGACCTCACCAGAGATTAACGCCCCTCCCTGCTCTGGGTCCTGACCTACTTCTGGTTTCATTCCCCTAAGCCTCTGCAGCTGCTTTCTTAACCCCTCGTAGTCTGCCTTCCTGAAGTCAGGTATTAATGTGTTGTTACTGCTGACTCTATCCTCCCATTTAACATTAAATCTAATTTCCTTATGATCACTGTTACCTAATGAATCCCCAACCTCAATGTTGTTTATTATGTCCTCTCTATTAGTTAACAACAAATCCAAAATATGTTATTTCCTCGTTGGTGTTCTAATTAACTGCTTAAGGAAACTATCCTGTATCACATCTAACAAATCCTGTGCCTCTTGGTCTCCGGATAAAGTATCCCACTCTATGTTCCTATAATTGAAATCCCCAATTACACACACATTCCTATATCTTGACGCCCTACTAATTCCTTGTAAAAGGGGTTGGCTACTGTCCCTGGTAAGGTTGGGCGGCCTGTAAAGTACTCCGATGAAAAGCTTCTCCTTCCTACCTATTGTTTCTACCCAGAGGGATTCTGTATTGCTATCTTCCTTGATTGAGTTGTTAATGACACACTTAAGATTGTCCCTGACGAAAAGTGCGACCCCACCCCCCTTCCTGCCTATTCGATCTTGGTGGAATAACTTATACCCTTCAATCTCTAATTCTGGGAGAAAGTGTCTGTCTGCAGTGTTTATCCATGACTCTGTGATCGCTATCATTTCAAATTTCTCTACGCACGCCTTTCCCCTCAATAAATATATCTTATTCCTAATACTTCTACTGTTTGTATAGTACACATTTAGACCTATCCCTTGCCTTACCCTGCAGCCGCTATTATTATTACTACATTTAGTGCTCCCACTTGGTATTGCCATCTTAGGCCCCTTCTTACTTACCCTAAAAAACCCTGCAAGGCCCCCAATCCACGTTCAAGGGCATCAGACAAGATCTGCACCCCCTCCCATGAAAGATGAACCCCGTCCCTCTGGTATAGGTTGTTCTTGCCAAGGAAACTGTCCCAGGCGTCGACAAATGTTCATCCATTGGCTTTGCAATAATCTGCCAACCTGCAGTTTAATGCAATAGCCCTGGACAGCCAGATGGCACCAACCCGCCGCCTTGGCAGAACCCCACACACCACAGGAACCCCGCCTTTGGACGTAATTCTTCGAAGAGCCTCCATGTAGCGACGCAGGAGCTGCTCACTACCTAACCTACCTATGTCGTTCCCTCCCACGCTCAGGCAGACGATGGGTTTGACTCCCTCGCCTGACGTGCACGACTCTACCCTGTCGCTGACATCCTTAATCCCCGCCCCAGGAAAACACATCCTGGTCCTACGTGTCCTATCTTTAACACAGAAGGCCCTATCTAACAACCTGATCTGGCTATCACAAACAACCAAAATGTTACCTCTGGGCAGGGATTTGTCATATGCCCTCCTCTCCTTCACCTCCTGCTCCTACACTCCCTCCCTCAGCTCAGAGAGAGCCTGGAAGGAGTTGCGGCACTCAACACCCGCAGGATTGGTCCTCTTCAACTTTAAGCAGCTGCCATGGCTCTTGACTACCTGACAGTCCCCATCTGGTGACGGTGTACTATGTACATCGCCTGTCTGAGGACCTGATGAACGAAGGACTCGATTTTCCTTCCTCATGGCCTCCACAGTCCTCTCCAACTCTTCAGTTCTCACCAAGAGAGAATTTACTAACTCAACTTAACACCCACCGGCCCCGCCTCCTCCCCTCACTGCACCACTGTAACTCATCCCACCAGACATGGTCAACCCAAGAGCTAGCCCGAGCACGTCCTATCACCTTGAGGACCTGAGGTGAACTGGGACCTGAGGTGAACACATGAGATGCATACTCCATACGAGGGCGGACAAGGTCCCTGTATATGAACAACATCTGGGAGGGGGACAAGAACTGTCGGAGACGATACAGAACGCCCAACCTCTAGGAAGCTGATTTTGTAAAAGACGAGATGTGAAGTTTCCAGTTGAGATTTTGAGTTAGGGATAGACCGAGGATGTTTAGTGCAGAAAGTGACAGCTGAGTGTTGTCGAAGAATAGGGGATAGTTGTTTAGGAGGGTATGTCGAGTGGGTAGGTGGAGAAATTGAGTTTTTGAGGCGTTGAAGGACACCAGGTTCTTTTTGCCCCAGTCGGAAAGGATAGTATGGTCTGAGGTTAAGCGTTCTGCAAACTCCAACCTGGAGTCATATAACTCCTGCAGGGTGGGTTTATCAAAAGAAGTTGAGTAGTGCAGAGTAGAGTCATCTGCGTAAAAATGAATAGGACAGTTTCTTTTTGGAAAGATCTTTAATGAACAACAGAAAGAGAATTGAAGATAGGACAGAGCCCTGCGTTACACCACTATTGATAGGTTTAGGGGAAGAACGGTGATCGTCTACCACAGTAGCGATAGATCGGCCAGAAAGGAAACTGGGGATAAAGGTACAGAGAGAAGGATAGAAACCGTAGGAGGGTAGTTTGGAAAGAAAAGATTTGTGCCAGACTCTATCAAAGGCTTTTGATATGTCTATTGCAACATCGAAAGTTTCATCGAGACGGCTAAGAGAGGATGACCAAGAGTCAATTAGGAAAGCAAGAAAATCACCAGTAGAACGCCCCTTGTGGAACCCATACTGGTGATCATATAGAAAGTTAGAAGTGGATAGATGCTTAAGAAACTTCCGGTTAAGGTTTGATTCAGGAGCTTTAGTTTTTTTTATATTACAACAAAGGAGATGGCTCAAGGACAACAAAAAGGGTGAAAAAAAAGCCCGATACTCACCGCTCCCACAAAAGACAGAAGTAAAGTGTGGCCAAAAGGGTGGTCAATTTCGGGTGGAAAGATTTATTGATACACTCTTACTGAAAGAGGTCAAGTCATAGGCAGGAGGAAATACAGACGAAGGAAGGCTGTTCCAGAGTTTACCAGTGTAAGGGATGAAAGAGTGAAGATGCTGGTAAACTCTTGCATAAGGGGTTCGGACAGTATACTGATGAGCTAGAGTGGACAGTCGAGTGCAGCGGGGCCGCGGGAGGGGGGAGGCATGCAATTAGCAAGTTCAGAAGAGCAGTCAGCGTGAAAATATCGATAAAAGATAGAAAGAGAGGCAACATGGCTGCGGAATTTAAGAGGTAGAAGACTATCAGTAAGAGAAGGAGAGCTGATGAGACGAAGAGCCTTAGACTCCACTCTGTCCAGGAGAGCTGTGTGAGTGGGGCCCAACCACACGTGACACGCATACTCCATACGAGGGCGGACGATACAGAACGCCCAACCTCGAGGAAACTGATTTATTAAGAGAAGAGATATGAAGTTTTCAGTTAAGATTTTGGGCTAAGGATAGACTGAGGACGCTTAGTGTTGAAGAAGGTGACAGATAAGTGTTGTTGAAGAATAATTTGGAATATTGTGTCGAGTTGATAGGTCGAGAAATTGGGTTTTTGAGGCATCGAAGATCACAAGGTTCCTTTTATCCCAGCCGGAAATGATAGCAAGATCTGAGGTTAAGCTTTTTGCAGCCTCCAGTCTGGAGTCTTGTAATTCCTGTTGAGAGGGTCTTTTGTTGAAAGAAGTTGAATAATGAAGAGTGGATTATCAGCGTATCAGTGGATAGGACAGTTTGTTATGGAAAGAAGATCATTGATGAATAACAGGAAGAGATTGGGTGATTGGACAGAGCCCTGTGGAACATCACTGTTGATAGGTTTAAGGGAAGAACAGTGACCACACGGAAATAGGACGGCCGGAAAGGAAACTGAAGATAAAGGAACAGAGAGAAGGATAGGAACCGTACGAGGGCAGTTTAGAAAGCAAAGACTTGTGCTAGACTCTATCGAAAGCTTTCGATATGTCTAGCGCAACTGAGAAAGTTTCACCGAAACGGCTTAGAAAGGATGACCAAAAGTCAGCTAAGAGAGCAAGAAGATCGCTAGTAGAACGCCCCTTGCGGAACCCATACCGGCGATCAGATAGATGGTCAGAAATGGAAAGGTGCTTTTGAATCTTCCAGTTAGGGATTAATTCAAAAGCCTTAGATAGACAGAAAAGTAAAGCTATAGGGCGGTAGTTTGAGGGATTGGAACGGTCACTCTTCTTAGGCAGAGGCTGTGTGAAGGAGAACTTCCAGCAGGAAGGAAAGGTAGACGTTAATAGACAGAGACGAAAGAATTTGACCAGGCAGGGTGTCAGCACAGAAACACAGTTTTTGAGGACTATAGGAGTCACTCCATCAGGTCCATAAGCCTTCTGAGAGTTGAGGCCAGAGAGGGCATAGAAAATATCATTCTTAAGAATCTTAATAAAAGGCATAAAGGAGTCGGAGGAATATGCCCAGAATCGTTCAGAGTGGAGTTTTTACATAACGTTTGAGAGAAGAGTTCAGCCTTAGAAATAGATGAGACGGCGGTCCTGCCGTCAGGGTTAAGGAGAGAAGGGAAAAATAAAGAAGTGAAATTGGATGAGATATTTTTGGCTAAGTGCCAGAAGTCCCGGGAAGAATTAGAAAAAGCAAGGTTTTGACATTCTCTATTTGGCACGATTCCGGGCAGAAATACAAAGATCATGGTTAGCAGGAGTGCGAAGGTTCTGGTACCTTTAGTGAGCTGCCTCTCTATCTTTGATAGCACGGGAACAAACGTGATTAAACCAAGACTTTTTAACAAAAATGCAAGAAGCATCGCCTCTTCGGTGGGTCCAGAGGGTGTACAGGAGCGAAAGAACAGGATGCAGAAATCAGGCTGTGATCGGAGGAGCCTAACGGAGAGAACAGTTTGACAGAGTAAGTAGAAGGGTTAGAGGTAAGGAAGAGATTTAGTATGTTGGGCCTGTCTCCAAGACAGTCGGGAATACGTGTAGGTTGCTGAACCAACTGCTCTAGATCATTGAGGAGAGCAAAGTTGTAGGCTTGTTCACCTGGCTGGTCAATGAAAGAGGATGAAAGCCAAAGCTGGTGGTAAACAATGAAATCTCCTAGGATGGAGATTTCAGATAAGGGAGAGTGGGTCAAGATGTGCTCCACTTTAGAGTTTAAATAGTCAAAGAATTTTACATAGTTAGTAGAGTTAGGTGAGAGATAAACAGCACGGATGTATTTAGTATTAGACACCAGACAGAAAAGTAAAGCTTTAGGAGGGTAGTTTGAGGGATTGGAACGGTCATCCTTTTTAGGCACAGGCTGTATGTAGGCGTACTTCCAGCAGGAAGGAAAGGTAAATGTTGATAGGCAGAGACGAAAGAGTTTGACCAGGCAGGGTGTCAGCACGGAAGCACAGTTTTTAAGGACAATAGGAGGCACTTCATCAGGTCCATAAGCTTTCTGAAGGTTGAGGCCAGTTAGGGCATACAAAACATCATCCTTAAGAATCTTAATAACAGGCCTAAAGGAGTCAGAGGGGGGATGAGTAGGTGGAAAATGCCCAGAATCGTCCAGTGTGGAGTTAATAGAGAAAGTTTGAGCGAAGACTTCAGCCTTAGAGATAGATGAAACGGCATTGCTGCCGTCAGGAGTAAGGAGAGGAGGGAAAGATGAAGTGATATTGGAAGAGATATTTTTGACTAGGTGCCAAAAGTCTCTGGAAGAATTAAGAAAAAGCAAGGTTTTGACATTTGCTGTGGATGAAAGAGCTTTTGGTAAGTCGAAGAGTAGGTTTGGCACGATTCCGGGCAGAAATGTAAAGATCATGGTTAGCAGGAGTTCAAAGGCTCTGATACCTTTTGTAAGCCGCCTCTCATTTTTGATAGCACGAAAACAAGCGTGATCGAACCAAGGCTTTTTAGCATGAAGGGTAAAGAAAGTACGTGGAATATGTGCCTTCACTCCAGAGACAATCACATTTGTGATGCGCTGGACACACGAAGAAGGGTCTCTCTCTTGGAAGCAGTAATCATTCCATTGGAAATCGGTAAAGTACAACTTCAGGTCGTTCCTTCGAGCTGAAGCATAATGCCAGAAGCACCGGTTTTTCAGTGGTTCCAGAGCCTGTACAGGAGCGATATGACAGGATATAGAAATAAGGTTGTGATCGGAGGAGCCCAACGGAGAGAACAGTTTGACAGAGTAAGCAGAAGGGTTAGAGGTGAAGAAGAGGTCTAGCATGTTGCGCCTATCTCCAAGACGGTCGGGAATACATGTAGGGTGCTGAACCAACTGCTCTAGACTATTAAGGAGAGCAAATTTGTAGGCTTGTTCACCTGGCTGGTCAGTGAAAGAGGATGAAAGTCAAGGCTGGTGGTCAACATTGAAATCTCCTAGGATGGAGATGTCAGCGAGGGGAGAGTTAGTCAAGATGTACTCCAATAGAGTTCAAGTAGGCAAAGAATTTTCCATAGTTAGTAGAGTTAGGCGAGAGATAAACAGCACAGATGTATTTAGTAATAGAGTGAGAAATTAAGTCTTAGCTAGATGGTGGAAAACTCTGAAAAGCCGAGGTCGTGGGCACGAGAGCAAGTGATGTCGTTGCGTATGTAGACGCAACATCAAGCTTTGGATTAAAATTTAGGATAGAGATAGTAGGAGGGAACAGAGTAGAGATTGCTGTCAGTAATATCAGAAACCTGGGTCTCGGTGAGGAAGAGAAGGTAAGGCTCAAAGGAGGAGAGATGGTGCTCCACAGAATGAAAATTAGAACGATGATCCCGAATATTGCAGAAGCTAATAAAGAGAAAGTTTGAACAGGTATCAAGACACCTCTTAGGTCGAGGGCCGAAAGTGGAGTCCGCTCACCATTTTTAATTTTGATAAAATTTTGAGGAAATGTTGTGTGTAGCATGTATGTAGTGTGGTGTGGAAAGTAAGATAATTTGTCTTTAAAGAGCATGCTGAACTATTTTCTGGTGTCAGTCAGACAGTAGGGAAACGGAAAGTGAGGACACGGGAAAGGTCTTTGGAGGGATTGCAGCACCCTCTTCACCTCCCGTATATACCTCACTATAGTCCGTTTCATTCTGTTTGTCCACTCGCGAACGTAGATGTGGCACCTGCGCATTGTTAGTTCGTGATTGCGTGAAGATCAATTTTTTTTTTTTTTTTTTTGTTGTGATATATTTGAATGGTTGTGTATACAAAAAACCCTGAAGCCCCCTTATATGAACCGCAAACATGCCATTTTGCATCGATAATCTACCATACAAGCACACGAAAGAACAACTTGTATATAAAACAGTATAGTCTGATTATACTCGAACGATTTATAGCCTTTCAGATACCCATATTTCATCTCATTCAGGTACATAAAGTGATATATGGCTCTGCAAGTGTCTATACATAAGGAATTATGTTGCGTTGCATGTAAATAACATGGGTAGCCTAATATCCGAAATAGCCTACCATCGCATTCAACACTTATTATTTACTGTTTCATGTTATTTCGATTTTTAATCGTTATTTACCTGCAGTAAATCATTAAAATACCCTTTATTTGCACTTACAGAGCCAGATGTCTTTTAATATACCTGAAATGTGCTATGAATCAATAAATTTGAGAAAAAAAAAAACATAGATCGTTCCAGCATGACGTGACTATATTATTTGATACAAGCTTGTCTTTTCGTGTGGTTGTGTGTTAGCTTATCGATGGAAACGACTGAGTTGTTTTTTGTATACATAAACATTCAAATATATTATTGAATAGTAAGCTTGAATGTCTATCACAACAGTTGATTTTCACGTATTCACGAACTAGTGTAGCGGGCAAGTCCCCGCTCAAACTCAGACTCTTGTTTCTTCGCGTTAGTCTTTTCGTTCGTCCTGTCTCCTGTGGCATTTGAACTTGCTGTCGTGTCGCGTCCCTGTCTTGTGCGTCCTAAGTGCGTCCTAATTGTTCACTTTTCTTGTTACTTATTTATCTTCGACTCTCTGTCCACGTCCTCCTATTCTCCACTTATATATATTGTTCCACATATACACCAACACTTCAATGTCACTTACACTATACAACATTCATACACACGCATATACACTCAACCACCTCTTTTATGTGTTTTGTCTGTCTCAATGACCTGTCTGTACTTTTGTGAATAAACAACCCTGACGGATATTGACTTTCTCTATCCGTGAACCAGTTAGCGCTTAGAACACTCACTAAACACCAACAATTGGTGACCCTGAATTGTTGCTATGGTTCAAGGTGGCCTGTAAACCGGTGCCATTTTAAGGGCACTCTCTCCCAGAGTGGTATACCTGCGTCGGAACACCCGTTTCATTCGTCTTTATCACATATTTTCCAAAACTGGATAATTATGGCCATTTAAAATTGTTACACACTGTAAATAATTTGAAAATATGTTATTTTTGCGGAATTTTTACGATATTATTTGTTGATGCTGAAAATCAGTCTGGGACCACACAGAAAAACTGGCAACATAATTTTCCCTGTTTGATGATGTATTTAGATGATAATAAAACTTGTTGCCAATATTCTATATGAAAATATGGCTTTTATACACAAGCCGATATACTACTGTGTGTAGACGCTGAGTCATTGCCCCGCTGACCGTCTCCCCAAGCTCCCACCATTTTGTCCTGCTTTCCGTTTCCATCACAGCTCCCGTTTCCATTATTTTATTATTTTATTTATTTATTGGAGTTACTGGATAATTGTTCATGTCCGATTCTTTTTCTTTTTTAGGTTGCTAATAAATATTTTTATTGTTATTAGACTATGATCGAGTACATCCATAATAACTATACATGCTATTTTTTTTTCGAAAAAATAAATATTCACTTCATTCAGAGAGAGAGAGAGAGAGAGAGAGAGAGAGAGAGAGAGAGAGAGAGAGAGAGAGAGAGAGAGAGAGAGATTTAAATATATATAAATAGAAAATTAGACCATTATTAGACCCCATGGTACAGACTAGGTGGTCTGTCCTTAAACCTAAGTGATTTTACATTAATCAGAAGGGTCCTAAACGTTGCATTTCTACTCTAGTTGATATTAAGTTGAAGGAAGAGAGAGAAAGTTTTCTTTACAGGAAATTTGTTTGGGAATTTCATCAGAATTCATTAAGAAAAAAAACTCCTTTGGGTACCGGTACCGGTACCGGTACTAACGGTACTTGAGTTTTCGGTACCGGTACTACCGGTACTCAAATTAACGGTACTTGCCCATCCCTAGTTACATGTGTTTCTATGAGGCCACACACACGAGGCGACAGTTGCCGCATTTTCATGGCAATGTCACGCCTCATTGGCTGGGGTGGGGTGAGACGATGGCAAATGAGAGAGGAACCCCGGCTGGAGCTCCACGTGGAGACGCCGCAGTGTTGCCGTTTTTGGTACGAACGTACTACGTTTGGTACTTTTGGGTGTACAAAGTACGACTTTCTCTAGATCAGGGGTTCCCAACCTTTTTGTTCCTAGGTACCCCTTGGGCATTTTTTTATGTTCCCGTGTACCCCTAAAAATTTTGGATAAAAAAACATGAAATTGTAATATTTTTATATTATTTTATAATGTAATATATATGTGTAGACTGATGATATAATTTAAATAACAGTTTTGCTTACGAAAATTAGGAAATTGAAAAAAAAACAAAAATACGACATTGTGCAATTTGAATGCAGATTACAACACCATGTATTGTACAGAAGTGGTTATTTTCTCGGACCCAATGTACCCCCTGAAAAGTGCAAATGTACCACTGGGGATATGTACCCCGGGTTGGGAACCCCTGCCCAAGATCATGTAAAATAGGGTAAACCCAATGCTGTCTCTTTCCTTTTCCGCCGCTGCCAGCGACAATAAAGTATCCATGCACACGCTGCCTCTTCTACGTCTATGATTACCAGGCTGACACAGAGAGAGAAAGAGAAGGGGGGGGAGGGACGCGCTACTGTAACGCCGTGTGTGAACAGTCGCCCCTCAGTCGCGCTTCTGGAGTGGCGCCACTGAAATCGCCTCGTCTGAACAGGCCCTAATGGGGTGATGTGGCAGTTGCGCGGCTCTGGGGAGCCGTGCCTAAAGGCTCAAGTTAAGAGTCGATAGACTATAGTAGTGGTAGTAGTACTTGTTTTTATTGTTGTTGTTGTTGTTATTATTATTGTTGTTGTCGTTGTAGTAGTCGTTAGTAGTAACATTAGTAGTAGTAATAGCAGTAGTAGTAGTATTGCTACTACTAGAAGGAGTAGTAGTACTACTACTACTAGAAGTAGTAGTAGTGGTAGCAGTAGCAGTAGTAGTAAAGAAGGCGGTGGCTGAGTGGTCAGTGTTCGGGCGCGACGTAAGGAGGATTTGGGGTCGAGTCCTGCCCGTCGCTACGAGCTGACAGTTTTCCGTCATCGCCGAGTTGCCTAAGAGTAACCAGTTACTGTCCTGGAAACCACCTATTATACCGCACTCTAGATTACCTCACTATAGAGGATCAAGAAATAGCTCCGGGGGACAGCATGAGCCAAGCAGGATAACGCCAATATATATAAATATATATATATATATATATATATATATATATATATATAATATATATATATATATATATATATATATATATATATATATATATATATATACTTGCCTGCGTCATAACGGCCTTTAATCGACCACTAGGCCACACCAAATAAGCCTGCCAGCGCCATAAAGTAAACATGAAAATGTATAATAGTGGGAGTAGTAGTAATAGTAATATTTGTTATTGTTGTTGCTGTTTCTGTTATTGTTGTTGTTGTTGTTGTTGTTGTTGTTGTTGTTGTTGTTGTTGTTGTTGTTTTTTGTTGTTGCTGTTGTTGTTGTAAAGGTTTTAGTATTATTGAATAATGTCATTTACAATATCTTTCATGAGGATGAGGATGATTATAATGATAATAATAATAATAATAATAATAATAATAATAATAATAATAATAATAATAAAATAATAATAATAATAATAATAATAATAATAATAATAATAATAAAAATAATGATGATAGGAGAAATAATAATAATAATTAAAAAAATAATGATAATAATAGTAATAATAACAATAATAATAATAATAATAATAATAATAATAATAATAATAATAATAACAATAACAATAATAATAATAATAATAATAATAATAATAATAATAATAATAATAATAATAATAATAATAATAATAATAATAATAATAATAATAATAATAATAATAATAATAATAATAATAAAAATAAACAATAATAGTGATAAGAATAATAATATAGACTAAAAATAATAGGTAAGTCTTGAGGAAACACGCGCAGAAGATACTAATTTTACGTGACAAGTTTTGTCCAGCACTTCATCATTACAGACGAAATCAGTCAGTAATTAACTACTGGCTTCTCTTTTCGCGTTTTTGTAACCTCGTACCTAGACCACTTACAATGTTTATATTATTGTTAATGTTGCTAATATTGTTAGGGGTTTTGTTATTATTTTCATCAATACTATTATTATTTGTTTCTATTTTCAGTAGTAATGCTTGTGGAATAAAGTTTTGTTTTTGTAGCTAAACAGTCAATCTGAGACAGACAGAAATATTAAAAACAAATTAACAGACAAACCAACATAAATGAAGAACGATAAGGAGATAAAACCGGACAGGCAAACTGGGAAATATAGATAATATGGAATACTAAAACACACACACACACACACACACACACACACACACACACACACACACACACACACACACAAAGCATAAACACACATTCAAAGAGTTGAAAAAAAAATTATGCAGCGAAGGAAAAAAATGCAAATGAAAATTGAAATCATAAAGGGAGAACATGAACAAAAAGAAAAGGAATACTACGAAAAGAGAGTGCAAATATGAGAGAAAAAAATGGTAGGAGGTGAAGGTAAGAAACGGGTGAGAGGGAACAGGGAGAGCTGAGGTAAAGATCGTTGGGTGCTTGGGAGGTGGAGGTAGAGGAGGAATAGGAGGAGGAGGAGGGAAGGAGATTGAGGGGAGGAGAGGAGAAGGTGGATATAATGAAGGTAAGAAGGGGTGGGGATTGGAGGGTGACTTACATTCTCTGGGTGCTAGAGACTAGGTAAGGGGGTCGGGGGAGTGGAGGACGGGGGGAGTTGGTGATGGGCCAAAGGGGGTAGAGAGAGCGTGAGTATATAAACCGCAACGTAATTCTCTTCTTCACACCAACTCAGGAGACCACGAAGATGGTGAGGGTGGGAGCTGTGTGTGTGTGTGTGTGTGTGTGTGTGTGTGTGTGTGTGTGTGTAATTCACCACGGCCTGATCACGTGTTGGACTCGTAATCGCCAGCAGGTACCCTCCCAATATGAGCAAGAGCTCTTTATCCTCGATCTCTGGTACTGTTAGGACTCACACACCACACACCCCATCTCCTTGCTAAAGAGGGGACAGTAACCACCCTAGTCAACGGAAAGAATTCTGCCTGAGCGGGCTCGAACCGCCGCCCTGTCAGACCATGAACCCTGGCAGAGCAACACTATAAGCAGTTGCCCCACGGAGTGTGTGTCTGTGTGTGTGTGTGTGTGAGAGAGAGAGAGAGAGAGAGAGAGAGAGAGAGAGAGAGAGAGAGAGAGAGAGAGAGAGAGAGAGAGAGAGAGAGAGAGAGAGAGAGAGAGAGAGAGAGAGAGAGAGAGAGAGAGAGAGAGAGAGAGAGAAACAAGATGTTAAAAGGACACTGGACTCAAAATACAGTGAGATGTGAAGGTATTTTTACTTTCATAAAAAAATAAAGGAAGGATACGGAAATAGACGGACAATAGAGTAAGTAACCTTGGAGAGTGAAAAGAGGAAATACAAGCCTAGAGAGAATCAGATAATGAAGAGAGACTGGGATAGAAGGGTATTTGTCCTACTGCAATGAAAAGGACAAATAAAAATCAATGCTAAAATTCACGAGGTTTAATACTTATTTAACTCCTCATCCTTACAGAAGTTGGCGTCGGTGTAGTGCTGGTGATGGCAGCGCCTCCACCCTGGCCCTTCCTGGGGATATTGGAGGCAGTGGAGGAGGTTACAGTGGTGGCGGAGGAGGTGGTGGAGGCTGGTGGTGGTGGAGGAGGTAGAAGCTACGGTGGTGGAGGAGGTGGTGGAGGCTACGGTGGTGGCGGAGGCTACGGTGGTAGTGGAGGCGGTTACAGCGGAAAAGCAAGTGGAACAGCAACCATCAACTTCAATCTCGGAGCTCCAATCGGAGGTTCTGGTGGAGGCTCCGGTGGAGGCTACGGCGGCGGTTCCATCGGGGGAGGATCCCGGGGGGGCTACGCCGGCGGTTCCATCGGTGGAGGCGCCGGTGGTGGCTCTGGTGGTGGCTACGGCGGTGGTTCCATCGGTGGAGGCTCCGGTGGTGGCTACGGCGGCGGTTCCATCGGTGGAGGCCCGGTGGAGGCTACGGCGGCGGTTCCATCGGTGGAGGCCCGGTGGCTACGGCGGCGGTTCCATCGGTGGAGGCCCGGTGGAGGCTCCGGTGGTGGCTACGGCGGCGGTTCCATCGGTGGGGGAACAGGTGGAGGCTCCGGTGGAGGCTACGGGGGCGGTTCCATCGGTGGAGGCTCCGGTGGTGGCTACGGCGGCGGTTCCATCGGTGGGGCCATGGTGGAGGCTCCGGTGAGGCTACGGCGGCGGTTCCATCGGTGGAGGCCCGGTGGAGGCTCCGGTGGTGGCTATGGCGGCGGTTCCATCGGTGGGGGACATGGTGGAGGCTCCGGGGGAGGCTACGGCGGCGGTTCCATCGGTGGGGACATGGTGGAGGCTCCGGTGAGGCTACGGTGGCGGTTCCATCGGTGGAGGCTCCGGTGGAGGCTACGGCGGCGGTTCCATCGGTGGAGGCTCCGGTGGTGGCTACGGCGGTGGTTCCATCGGTGGGGGCCATGGTGGAGGCTCCGGTGGAGGCTACGGCGGCGGGTCCATCGGTGGGGGCTCCGGTGGAGGCTACGGTGGCGGTTCCATCGGTGGGGGCCATAATGGAGGCTCCGGCGGAGGCTACGGCGGCGGGTCCATCGGTGGAGGCTCCGGTGGAGGCTCCGGTGGTGGCTACGGCGGCGGGTCCATCGGTGGAGGCTCCAGCGGGTATGGTCGCTAGGATCAGTAGAACACAACAGAGAACCTGCAAGTGTCAGCGCAAACCAACACAAAAACACACACATACACAGTTATTCTTTGAGTCTCAGGTACAGAGACGAACATTGTAGAAGAATGTACGAAAGTGTGTAAATAAATCATTGTCTATGCTTATTCCTGTTTTATTTTTATTTTTTTATCACCAGTGTTTCTGAATCAGTGTCAAGTAATGAAAAGTTTTTTTTATTTTAATCCATCAAGAAATTCAATGTAAAGAAAATATATATAGCAATGAATAGGCGCACCTAACATCACCATAGCCGATCCAGGATTCAGTACGTTTCCTAACTAGTAGAAGGTAATGTTATAATTGTATTTCATAAGGAATCCTTATAACCAAAAACTAACTAAAATTATGGGTATTCTTTTTCTTGAACAGAACATTGAATAAACAACAGAACAATGATATGAAAATACGAGAGCTACTGTTGCCAGGTCATCGTACTCAGAGCACAGTGTTTACCGGTTTCTGACGCCTAACTATTGCCAAGGAACATCAGGATCTAACTATTTTAACGATAACTATAAATTAGTTTCGATATTGGAACCTAGAAGGCAGTTTAGGGGAAGGAAGTCGGGAAATATAATCGGCTGAGTACGACAATCTGGCAACGTTAAGGCTGTAGCTCCGAGGCCAGCCTATACGCCATTTTGGGGGTATCAGATACCATAAATAGCTTATTTTTACTGCGCAAAGCAGGTGATGTCACTTATTGTGACTTCGTGAGCTTTCATATTTATCTATTTGTGTATATTTCATGGTGGCAAAACTTTCATTACTAGTTTCATTTGTACTAGTGACACAAAAATGTGACTGTTTTTCACAATAGAATTTCACTCAAACAAGTGAATCAGACACCACAGAAATATTACCAGTGTGTATATGAATGAATACAAAGATAAGTACATACCTTGATTCAACTCTAGGATGTCTCGTGGATCATTAATAAATAAAAACTAATTACCTGGATAGGCTACTCTTTAGCCCGTTACCGGCTATGGCTGCCAAAAAAGTCCCTCCGCCAAGTTAGTACCCCACCATTTGGTAATTGTTAGGTACGCCTTTTGTATGAGCTCTACAACACGTGACATTGTTGCTCTCCAACGTTATCAAGGATCACTTCACTTCCACGAGGATGATAGATACTCGAACTTGCTCACGCGTGCTCCACAGTCGAGTGATTTTCTTTTAACAGTGTGAATATATATATATATATATATATATATATATATATATATATATATATATATATATATATATATATATATATATATATATATATATATATATATATATTTTTTTTTTTTTTTTTTTTTAATTAGAAGAATAAGAAGAGGCTAGTTGAGACTTCATAAGTTCACCAATAAAAGCAGTTGCTCACACAACTAAAGCGACTAATGTTAGCGAGAAAACATTCCAAAGAATCTGCACTAAACGAAGTAAAGCTTGTATCACGGTTAACTACGTGATATGGTTCCTGTTGTCAGGGTGATAGGCTCATTATTTATCTCACTCATGGTGATTCATCTGACCGAGTATTGATTCTTGGAGAAGGCCTGGGAGGTAAGGAGCTGCCAAATGTTAGTGGTACGTCTTAGTGTGGGGTGCCTACAATACCCCACACGCCATCACCTGCTGTCTGTGAGTTATACTCTATGCATTGTTGCAGGCACGCTTTCATGGTGCTGCTTTTAATATACACATCATAAACTCTCTTCTCCCTCCCAAACTATATATCAAATACTCTTCATGTTTCCGATTTTCGTCATTTCCTTCATGGTTATCGGGGCATAGTCTTTTTTTTGCGTTATAGCCGTATCAGAGAGAGAGAGAGAGAGAGAGAGAGAGAGAGAGAGAGAGAGAGAGAGAGAGAGAGAGAGAGAGAGAGAGAGAGAGAGAGAGAGCCTGCCTCCGGGAAAACACCTGGCCATCGGCGTGGAAAGAGACTCGGGTGATTTCCGTCCACAAGAGGTGCTCCAGGTCTGACCCAAAAAACTACCATCTCCCTGCTTTTTGTGGTGGGGAAAGTGTTTGAGAGGGTCATGGCAGACGTAATCTGTTGCCATTTCAAAGACAGTTACCTCCTCTCGGACCAACAGTTTGGGTTCAGATCTGCCCGGTCTACCTCTGATCTGCTGATGCTGCTCACTAAAATCTGGCAGGACACCCTTGACGATGGCCTGGACACTGTCGTGGAGACCCTGGACATACCAGTTACATTCGACAGGGTGTGGCACTGAGGCCTCCTCGAGGAAATCGGCGCAAAGGGCATCCAAGGAGACCTTCTATAGCTCCTGGGAGACTACCTGCAAGGAAGGACGCTCCAGGTCGTCGTTAACGGGCAGGCGTCCGAGTCCCTGCCAGTGGTGGCATTAGTGCCACAGGATTCAGTGCTGGGGCCAGTCCTGTTGAACATTTACGTGGACGATCTTCTCGGGAAGCTGGCAGCAATCTCAGCTTATGATGATGATTGCACTCTCTCCTGCACCTACCCCCGACAAGACAGTGAGCAAGTTGCTGACGAGGTCAATCAGCAGCTGAGGGTGCTACAGGAGTGGGGTGCCCGTTGGAGGTGACCTTGCCCGGGAAAAAATCCATGCAATGGTGGTCTCTCGATCCCCCACTGCCGAGCCAGCAGAGGAGGGGAGGCTACGCTTTAGCGGCATCCCCCTCCCACTCCAGGAATCCGTCAAGATTCTGGGAGTGGAAGTGGAAAGCTACGATTCGACAGCCACATCAAACACATTGCCCAAAAGCCTTCCTGTTCTACAGGACTCAGATACGGCCTTATTTAGAGTACGCTGCCCTCTCTTGGAAGTCGTGTACTGACTAGCACAGCGGAAGACTCGGCAGAATCTAGCGACGGGCACTGCGACTGGTGAATGCTACATTCCCACCAGCCCAGTCGGAGACTCCAAGCTCCGTCGATTCGCTGGAACACCGCAGAGATGTCGCGGCGCTTGTTTGTGTTTCACAAGGCACAGCTGTAAGGAGTGCCACACTTGCGGGCCTTCGTCAACTCTGAGAGTCACCAGGCTGGACACGAGAATGGTGCTATCCCGTGGTGACGCAGTGGAGGTGCCGCGATCCCGCATCAGCCAGCACCAACGCACCTTCTGGTAGAGTGGTAGAGTCTCCTGCATGTGGAACGTGTTCACGGCCACCGTCCCTCACGACCGGGGGATGAACACCCAGCAGTAAAACTGGCAGCCCACAGCTGGAGAGGCACACTCCCTACTCCACTAACACTGTAGTGGACACAAGACTGTCCAGTGTATATATATATATATATATATATATATATATATATATATATATATATATATATATATATATATATATATATTCCACCAGGGAGGACTCCCATTCTGGCTGCCGACTGAGCTGTTCCTTGATAACTCCTCGAACCTCTTTCTTACCAATTTCAAAATACGGTCTGTTCTAGTTTTCATTCTGTGGAACAGCATCTCTCCCTTTAAATCTTACCTTCTCTTCCTCAATGAAACACAGGTGTCTGAGGCTACTGACAGCAATCTCTACTCTGTTCACTCCTTTATTATCTCGATCCCAAATTTCAATCCAAAGTTGGATGTTGGTGCATGACCTGACCTTCAGAATTTTCCACCATCTGGCTAAGACTAATCCATCTGTTGTTTATCTCACCCAACTCTCTCACTAACTATGTAAACCATTTCACTAGTTGAAATTTAAAGTGAAGTACATCTTGACCCCATTCTCCTGCTGAAATCACCATCCTAGGAGATTCTAAAGTGTTCACCCACCAGCTGGCTTTTCATCCTCTTTCACTGACCAGCCTGGTGAACAAGTCTACAACTTTGCTCTTTCCAACGATCTAGAGATAGGGCCTCATACTAGACCTTCTCTGCTCTAACCCTTCTGTTTACTCAAACCGATATTTTCCGTTGGGCTCTCTGGTCACAACTCTGCCCTATCTGACCGGATGTACTTTTCTGTTCCAGTGATTGTCTCGAAAGGCACCACATATAACGTATTTCCTCATTTCATGTTAAAGACTTGGTTTAATCACTGTGTTATCAAAGATAGAGGCATCAACTGTATTTTCACACTCAACTAACCATGATCTTTATATTCTGTTTGAATGTGCCACCATTCTTCGACTTCATTAAAACATTCATTTAGAATGTCAAACTGCTTTTTCTAATTCTTCCGGCTTTTGGCACCAGTCAAACATATCTCCTCCACTTCAATTCTTCCTCTTTGCCTCCGTTTCTTATCCCTGACGGCAGCATAAAGCATCTATGTTTAAGGTTGAACTCCTTCTCATCCTTTCTGTAAAACTCCACTTGGCGATTCTGGGCATATTCGCCCATTATCTTCCTCCGATTTTTATGCTCATATTAAGATTTCTAGAATGATGTTTCATGTACTTCCGCCTCAATTTCATGGGTTTATGACCTGATTTGCTCATTGTCCTTAAAATTGCGGTCTGGTGCTTCGTTTCGGTCAAACTTTCGTCTCATCCAAGCTACCTTCTTCCTGCTGAAGCACGCCTTTATACAGCCTAGGCCAGTAGTGTGACCTTTCAAACTGGTCTTATAGCTTTCCTGTTCATCTGGAAACTTTTGAATTAATCCTTCAACCGGAAGATAAAAATACCTTCCCACTTCTGACCTTCTATCTTATCGCCATTATGGGTTCCGGCAAGGGCGCTTTATTTGCGATCTTTTCCTTTCTTTCACTCTGGTCATCCTGTCATGTTTCCTGTTGTTTTGTGAAACTTCAGTTGTGTTAGACATATCGAAAGCTGATTGAGTCTGGCACAGTCTTTTTGCCTTCTGCCTTTTCAGTTTTCTACCCTTCTAGTTCTTTATATTCAGCTTCCTTTTTCCGGGCCGTTCTATCTCACTGTGGCAGACGGGCATCGTTGTTCCCAAATCAACAGTGATGTTCCCACAGGCTTTGACCTATCACCCACTCTCTTCCTGATATTCATCAATGATCTTTCCATAACAACTGTCTTATCCATTCATACGCTGACGATTTCTGCATTATTCAACTTTTAGCAGAAGACCTTCCTCAACAGGAATTACAAGACTAGAGTGAGGCTGCAGACCTGTGTCCTTCAATGCCTTAAAACCCAACATCTCCACATATCAGTTCGACATAATCTTCCAACATCCATCCCCTATTCTTCGATAACATTCAGGTGTCACTTTCTTCAACACTAATATTCTCGGTCTATTCTCAGCTCAAAATATCAACTGCACATCTCTTACTCCAGCTTTTGAGGCTGGCAGTTATATTGTCTCAGCCAGTTCTTCTCCCCGCACAGATGCTTCCATTAGTCTGCTCCCTCGTATGGACTTCATGCCTTCCACCACACAGCCTCATGGACAGAGTGGAGTCAGTTTAGTCTCTCAGCTCTCCTCCTCTTACTGATAGTCTCTGCCTCTAAATTCCGCCGCCATGTTGCAATCTCTTTCTATCTTCTATCGATATTTCATGATAACTGCTTCTGATCTGGCCCCGCTGCACAACTTTCTACTCATGCTCATCCCTATACTGGCCAAACCCTGATGCAATATTTATCCAGCACCTCCATTCTTTCATCCTTCACTGGTAAACTCTGAACAGCCTTCCTTCATCTGTATTCTGCTGCCCTATGACTTGGCCTCTTCAAGAAGAGTGGATCAAGACACCTCTCAACCCGAAATTAAGCTTTCTGGCTACTCTTTACTGTTATCTATTATTGAGGGCGAGTGGCTTTTTTTGTACTCTTTCCTGTTGCCCTTGAGCTGTGTCCTCTTGATGTAAAAATATATATATATATATATATATATATATATATATATATATATATATATATATATATATATATATATATATATATATATATATATCTGTGTCTATCTATATATATATATATATATATATATATATATATATATATATATATATATATATACATATACACACATATATATATATATATATATATATATATATATATATATATATATATATATATATATATATATATATATATATATATATATATATATATATATATATATATATATATATATATATATATATATATATATATATATATATATATATATATATATATATATATATATATATATATATATATATATATATATATATATATATATATATATATATATATATATATATATATATATATATATTTTTTTTTTTTTTTACAAAGGAGACAGCTCAAGGGCACAAAAAGTAAACATTAATAAAAAAAGCACGCTACTGCTGCTCCTAAAAAGAATCCAAAGAGGTGGCTGAAAGATAAGTCAGTTTCTGGAGGAGAGGTGTCCTGATACCTCCTCTTGAAAGAGTTCAAGTCGTAGGCAGGAGGAAATACAGATGAAGGAAGATTGTTCCAGAGTTTACCAGCGTGAGGGATGAAAGAGTGAAGATGCTGGTTAACTCTGCATAAGGAGTTTGACAGTATAGGGATGAGCATGAGTAGAAAGTCGAGTGCAGCGGGGCCGCGGGAGGGGGGCAGGCATGCAGTTAGCAAGTTCAGAAGAGCAGTCCGCGTGGAAATATCGATAGAAGATAGAAAGAGAGGCAACATTGGTGGCGGAATTTAAGAGGTAGAAGACTATCAGTATGAGGAGGAGAGCTGATGAGACGAAGAGCCTTGCCTCCACTCTGTCCAGAAGAGCTGTGAGTGGAGCCCCCCACACATGAGATGCATACTCCATACGAGGGCGGACAAGGCCCTGTATATGGACAGCAACTGTGCAGGGGAGAAGAACTGGCGGAGACGGTACAGAACGCCCAGCCTCGAGGAAGCTGATTTAGTAAGAGATGAGATATGAAGTTTCCAGTTGAGATTTTGAGTTAAGGATAGACCGAGGATGTTTAGTGTTGAGGAAGGTGATAGCTGGGTGTTGTCAAAGAATAGGGGAAGATTGTGTCGAGTGGATAGGTGGAGAAACTGTGTTTTTGAGGCGTTGAAGGACACCAGGTTCTTCTTGCCCCAATCGGAAATAATAGTAAGGTCTGAGGCTAAGGTTCTGCAGCCCAGCCTTGAGTCGTTAAGTTCCTGAAGGGTGGGTCTATTAAAAGAAGTTGAATAATGCAGAGGAATCATCGGCGTAGGAATGGATAGGACAGTTCGTTTTGGAAAGAAGATCATCAATGAACAACAGAAAAGAGTGGGAGATAGGACAGAACTCTGTGGGACACCACTGTTAATAGATTTAGGAAGAACAGTGACCGTCTACCACGGCAGAAATAGAACGGTCAGAAAGGAAACTGGAGATAAAGGTACAGAGAGAAGGATAGAAACCGTAGGAGGGTAGTTTAGAAAGCAAAGATTTGTGCCAGACCCTATCAAAGGCTTTTGATATGTCCAGCGCAATAGCAAAAGTTTCACTGAAACGGCTAAGAGAGGATGACCAAGAGTCAGTTAAGAATAGGAGATCACCAGTAGAACGCCCTTGCGGAACCCATACTGGCGATCAGATAGAAGGTCAGAAGTGGAAAGGTGCTTGAATCTTACGGTTAAGGATTGATTCAAAAGCTTTAGATAGACAAGAAAGTAAAGCAACAGGACGGTAGTTTGAGGATTGGAGCGGTCACCTTCTTAGGTACAGGCTGTGTGAAGGCATACTTCCAGCAAGAAGGAAAGGTAGATGTTGACAGGCAGAGGCGAAAGAGTTTGACCAGGCAGGGTGACAGCACGGAGGCACAGTTTTAAGGACAATAGGAGGCACTCCATCAGGTCCATAAGCCTTCTGAGGATTGAGGCCAGAGAGGGCATAGAAAACATCATTTTGAAGAATCTTTATAACAGGCATAAAGGAGTCAGAGGGGGATGAGTAGGAGGAATATGCCCAGAATCGTCCAGAGGGAGTTTTTAGAAAAGTATGAGAGAAGAGTTCAGCCTTAGAGATAGATGAGACGGCAGTGTTGCCGTCAGGACTGAGGAGTGGAGGGAAAGATGAAGAAGTGAAGTTGGAGGAGATGTTTTTGGCTAGATGCCAGAAGTCACGGGAAGAGTTAGAGAAAGCAAGGTTTTGACATTTTCTATTAATGAAAGAATTTTTGGTTAGTCGGAGAATAGATTTGGCACGATTTCGGGCAGAAATGTAAAGTTCATAATTAGCATTAGTTTGAAGGCTCTGGTATCTTTTGTGAGCTACCTCTCTATCATTGACAGCACGAGAACAAGCGTGATTAAACCAAGGCTTTTTAGCGTGAGGAGTAGAGAAAGAACGAGGAATGTATGGCTCCATTCCAGAGACAATCACCTCTGTGATGCGCTGAGCACACACAGAGGGGTCTCTATCCTGGAAGCAATAATCATTCCACGGGAATGGAAAGCACATCTCAGGTCGTCCCACCGAGCTGAAGCAAAATGCCAGAAGCATCGCCTCTTCGGTGGGTCCAGAGGGTGTACAGGAGCGATAGGACAGGATGCAGAAATAAGATTGTGATCGGAGGAGCCCAACGGAGAGAACAGTTTGACAGAATAAGCAGAAGGGTTTGAGGTGTGGAAGAGGTCTAGAATGTTGGGCCGATCTCCAAGACGGTCGGGAATACGTGTAGGGTGCTGGACCAACTGCTCTAGGTCGTTGAGGATACCAAAGCTGTAGGCTTGTTCACCAGGATGGTCAGTGAAAGAGGATGAAAGCCAAAGCTGGTGGTGAACATTGAAATCCCCTAGGATGGAGATTTCAGGGAAGGGAGAGTTGGTCAAGATGTGCTCCACTTTAGAATTCAAATAGTCTAAGAATTTTACATAGTTGGTAGAGTTAGGTGAGAGATAAACAGCACAGATGTATTTAGTAATAGAATGACAATGAAGTCTTAGCCAGATGGTAGAAAATTCAGAAGAGTCAAGGTCGGGCACGAGAGCAGTGATGTCGTTGCACGTAGGCGCAACATCCAGCTTTGGATTGAAATTTAGGATAGAGATAGTAGGAGGAACAGAGTAGAGATTGCTGTCAGTAGCCTCAGAAACCTGTGTTTCGGTAAGGAAGAGAAGGTAAGGTTTAGAGGAGGAGAGATGATGTACCACAAAATGAAAATTAGAGCGAAGACCGTGAATGTTGCAGAAATTGAGATGAAAGAGGTTCGAGGAGTTATCAAGACACCTCTCGGGTCGGCAGCCAGAAGGGGAGTCCTCCTGGGAATTTGTGGTCCCTCCAGGCGGGGACCTGAGGCATTGCTTATATATATATATATATATATATATATATATATATATATATATATATATATATATATATATATATATATATATATATATATATATATATATATATATATATATATATATATATATATATATATATATATATATATATATATATATATATATATATATATATATATATATATATATATATATATATATATATATATATATATATATATATATATATATATATATATATATATATATATATATATATATATATATATATATATATATATATATTGTATATTTTTGTATAAACATTTATGCCCTTAGAATGGGCAGCACACGGCAATGTACCTTTGAGCATGTAAATATACCTGTATGTTTAGAGCAGGGGTTCTTAACCTTCGAATGATTCCAGACCCCCAATGGATTGTCCAATATGGTACCATACCCCCTTCACTTGACTGTTGAAAAAATTATTACCAATCCTATTATTTGCCAGTATGTCTTCCAAATATGTCAGTACCTTGAATATCCTGTACTTTAGATATGGATTGCGAGGAATAGAACATGAAAAAATCATAAGCATTGATCATTTTTTTACATTTCTAGTGAAAACAAAATTAAAGTTACAGTCCATTTTTATTACACAAAAGAAGAAAGAGAACATAAATGTAAATTTTTTTTCTCCAAAATCGACAACACATAAAACATACTTTTACTAGCCTAGTAAGATATTTGCTGTTGTTTTTCTGCAATCAAAACATCGAATCGTGGTACAGTTGCTGACACAGCTACTCGCATGTCATCTGACACATCAAGTCTATTTCTCCACTATGATTTCATATTTAATAATGCAGAGAATCCTATTTCACAGAGATACGTGGTTGTGAAGGGAACCAAAACGTTCATTGCTCCTCATTGCTGCTTGGGTAAGCTGAGATTTGTTCACACCAAAACTGCTTGACATCCATCCCAGCTCTTTCGAAATCAGCTTTCTTTCTTGGGTCCTCTTGGAATTCAATGAAATCATCCTTTGCTAAATCGTTATCACTCAGTCTCGATACATCAAATGAGAAAGGGTTTTGTATCCAAACCGATTCCATGCAAAGATCATTAGTATCTGAAAAGTAACCTCAAAATTTGTACTTAGAATTTCCAAATGATTCTTGACTTCTTGAAGTATTTCTACAGGTAGTGTTTTACCATCTTTAGTAAGGATATTGTCAAGGTTTGGAAAGTTTGCCAGGTTACCACTTTCAACACGGCGACACCAGATGGGTAATTTCCTTGTGAATGCGACGACTTTTCCCCTGGCTTGAATGATGTCCACATCCCTTCCTTGCATTGATGTGTTCAAATCATTGAGAAGACTGAAAATATCAGCCAAATATCCCAGGCTAACAATGAAATGTTCATCTTCAAAGTGCTTTGCTAGAGGGGATTGTTGATGCTTGAGAAATTCGAGAATTTCATCCTGAAGTTCCACTACACGTGTGAGAACACTGCCACGACTCAGCCAACGTACCTCTGTGTGGTACAGTAACACTCCGTGTTCCGCTCCAATCTCGTCACATAATTTTTTAAACAGCCGCTGATTCAATGCACGTCCACGAATGAAGTTGACTGTTTGCACAACTATTCCCATCGCTTCTTTCAGTATCTTTGGCAAGGTTTTGATGCTAGAGCTTGGCGATGTAAAACACAGTGGGTGGTGAGCACATGGAGCTTTCTTGACTATAGCAACGAATCCAGATTTCTTGCCAATCAGGGCAGGAGCGCCATCCGTACAAATAGACCCAATCAAATCCCATGCCAGCTCATGACGATCAAAGAAAGATTGGATCAGCTTGAATACGTCAACTGCTTTGGTTGTGGTTTCGAGTCGTTCACAGAATAAAAACTCTTCCTTGATGTTTTTTTCATGTACATATCGTACAAGTACAAGCAATTGACTGTGGTTTGAAACGTCAGTTGATTCATCGATCTGCATGCTGATTTTTGCAGGACTTTGTTTTATCTCGCTGACAACTTGGGTTATTATGTCCTGACTCATGTCTTTAATTCTCTGGTGCACAGTGTCGTTGGACACGGATACCTGACTTAATTTATTCGCGGCATCCTCTCCCAGCACAATTTTAGCCATCTCTAGCGCACAGGGTTTCACGAGAGTCTCCCCAATTGTGTGTGGCTTCTTTTCTCTGGCAATCATGTACGAAACTTTGTAGGAGGCTTCCAGAAGAGGTTTTCTTGGAGCAGAAAACCCATATGATGAAAGAGTTGCTTTCTGATCATAACGAACTC
>NW_026112357.1:0-5000 GCF_024679095.1 Eriocheir sinensis | reverse complement strand
CACGCACACAAACAGTTTTGTTTTGAGTCTCAGGTACAAAGACAAACAGAGTAGGAAAATGAACGAAAACGTTTAAATAAATTATTGTCTGCTTATTCCTGTTTTTTTTTTTTTTTTTTTTTTTACACAGTGTATCCGAATCAGTGTCAGGAAATGAAGAGATTTTCTTTTAATCCATCAAGAAATTTAATAAAAACTAATTAAATAAATAGAGGAAATACCATAAAAAAAAAGGTTTAAGTAAATCATGGTCAGAGACAAATGATTATACCAAATATGAAATTTTCTGAATGTGTCGGTTTTTTTTATTTTTTATAAATAATAGCAATGAATTGCATGAACTCCTCAACACGTGACATTGTTGCTCTCCAACGTTATCAAGGATCACTTACACTCTCACTTCCACGCACGTTGATAGCTACTCCGACTCGCTCTCGCGTGCTCCACAGTCAAGGGAAAGATTTTTTTTTAGTGCGAATAAGTTTTTTCTTTTTTTCTTTTTAGAAGAAAAGGTTAGTGGAGGCTTCATAATTTCACCATCAAAAGCAGCTGCTCACGCAACTAAAGCGATTAACGTTAGCGCGAAAACATTCCAAAGAATCTGCTCTAAACTGAGTAAAGCTTGTATCACTTAAATACGTGACATGGTTCCTGTTGTCAGGGTGATAGGCTCATTATTTCTCTCACTCATGGTGATTCATCTCACCAAGTATTGATTTTCGGAGAAGGCCTGAGAGGTGAGAGAGCGCCGAATGTTAGCGGTCCGTCATAGTGAGGGTTGCTCACAATACCCCACACGCCATCGCCTGCTGTCATTGAGTTATAATCTATGCATTGTTGCAGGCATGCTTTCGTAGTTCTCCTTTTAAACATATCAGTTACGCTTCTCTATACACACTCGTGTCCTTGTTGTTGTGGGTCTCCTGGTGGTCAGCCTGCCTTCCGCGCCGCCAGTGATGGCAGCCAAACGTTGCCAGCCGCACGAGAGACTAGGTCTCAAAGTGTATTTTCTCTTCATGTTTATTCACGTAACTGGAGCTGAGTTTGCGCTTGTCGTTTCGCGTGAGCCAAGGTTTGGGGGCCGTGGGAACGTGACGCCCTTTGAGCTTCCGGCCGCGGCAGGTGCCAGACCACCACCCCGAGAGTCGGAACCCAACCCCGGCTAATACCCGGTACCCAGTCACTGTTGGGTGGACAGGGGCGCGGATGTAAGGTGATCGCCCATCCTTCTCCGCTCCGCTCGAGGATCGAAATCAGGATATCTCGGTGGTGAGCCGAGTGTGCTGTGCTCTCCTGTCGTGTCTAGTGCTTTTATGTTATTGCACAAAATAGTCACGTATCTCATAGTGCAGTATTAACCAAATCTGTCTGTGGCAGGGTTATTGTTTCTAAGACTGTCTCTTTGGAGAATATGTTGTTCTGTGCAGCATACGTTACCACAAGTGTTGCCATGGCGACGCCAAGTCTGTCCTGCGTAAAGGACACCCTCATCTTAACCTGTGGCTCTTGTTGGTCAATTTTCAGAGCTTCTGGGGTCTGTGTAAGTGCTGGCGTGTGTGTTCAAATAACAACCTAGGCGTGTTATGTTGCCCAGAAGCAGTGTGTTATTTTCTGTTCGAGATTTCCGCGCCAAGGCAGGGCGGGGTCTCCGAATTTGACCGCCTGCCGCCAGGGTGCTGTGTCATGACCCCGAGTCACGGCCGGGCGTCCCTCCCCCGAGGTCATGACACGGCAACCTGGCGGCGGGCGGACGAACCCTGAGTCCCTGTCTGCTTTGGGAGGGGAAGAAGGCTGGATCCTCGTTGACAAACGCCGTCGACAAGCCCCAACCACAGCACAGGCCCCAGACTACCGAATCTACAAGATCATCCTGCACGAAGATACCAGCACCTTTCACGCCGTCCGACGGAAGGAGAGGGAGCAACCCGACTTCCGGGTCAGGATGCAAAAGAAAGCCGGGGATGAGATTTACATCAAACCCCTGGACGAAGAGGCAGCTTTCTTTCTCGCTCGTCTAAACAGAGATACCACGGTCAGCATCTCCCTGGGAGAGGTCGAGTAAGGTCCCGAGGTGTCATTTTGCGATACCCTCTTGGGCAGTCCCTTCAGCCGATCCTAGAGGACCCGCGCGTCACTTTCGCAAAGAGGTGTCCATACACCGTGGGTCACAGTCGCAGAGAGACTACGCGTCAGTTCGAGGTGACTTTCCGGGGACCCCTTCCCGTGTCCCTTGACCGAGGCTTCTGGGGCGAATTATCCGTCAAAAGGTTCACCCCGGAAGCCCTGCGGTGCTTCAATTGCCAGGCCTTCGGCCATGTGCAGAAGTACTGTAGGACCAGAGCTATCTGCGGCGAGTGCAGCAGAAAACGCCCCTCCTCACAGTGTATCGAGACACTGAGGATAGGCCAAAACCGGGCTGCACGATGTCCGAACTTTGGCGGGAGACACAATGCCTGGTTCAGGGGCTGCCATGAGAGACTGAGGAGGCCCCCCCCTCAGTTTCCGAGTTCTTTACTCACACCCTCTCCACGCACGAGACACCACCGCTGACAGAAGAGGCCTGCACCCAGAAGATTAGAAGGAGAGGAAGAGCAAGTCAAACCGACCCCCCTGACATCAGCGAAGCGGCAGCTCAGACCGCCGAGCCCTCCCCCTGCGAAACGAAGGATGCTGACGGAGACCCCAGAGCCTGCCCGGCCCCCCCTGGAACGTCTCGGGACAACCACTTTGCCATGTCCATCATACTGACGCGACATGGGCTCCTCAAATTCTGCAACGCCCCAGTCCTGCTCCATATTTTTTTTTTACATAACAAAGGAGACAGCTCAAGGGCACAAAAAAAGGAAACAATAATAAAAAAAAAGCCCGCTACTCGCTCCTCCTAAAAAAAAAAGAATCAAAAGAGGTGGCCGAAAGAGGGGTCAATTTCGGGAGGAGAGGTGTACTGATACCCTCCTCTTGAAAGAGTTCAAGTCGTAGGCAGGAGGAAATACAGATGAAGGAAGATTGTTCCAGAGTTTACCAGCGTGAGGGATGAATGAATGAAGATGCTGGTTAACTCTTGCATAAGGGGTTTGGAGAGTATAGTGATGAGCATGAGTAGAAAGTCGTGTGCAGCGGGGCCGCGGGAGGGGGGGAGGCATGCAGTTAGCAAGTTCAGAAGAGCAGTCAGCGTGGAAATATCGATAGAAGATAGAAAGAGAGGCAACATCGCGGCGGAATTTTAAGAGGTAGAAGACTATCAGTAGGAGGAGGAGAGCTGATGAGACGAAGAGTCTTAGCCTCCACTTTGTCCAGAAGAGCTGTGTGGATGGACCCCCCCACACGTGAGATGCATACTCCATACGAGGGCGGACAAGGCCCCTGTATATGGATAGCAACTGCGCGGGGGAGAAGAACTGGCGGAGACGATACAGAACGCCCAACCTCGAGGAAGCTGATTTAGCGAGAGAGGAAATGAAGTTTCCAGTTGAGATTTTGAGTTAAGGATAGACCGAGGATGTTTAGTGTTGAAGAAGGTGACGCCTGAGTGTTGTCGAAGAATAGGGAATAGGTGTTTGGAAGATTGTGTTGAGTTGATAGGTGGAGAAATTGAGTTTTTGAGGCATTGAAGGACACAAGGTTCCTTCTGCCCCAATCGGAAATGATAGCAAGGTCTGATGGATTGAACTCAATGTTTTTTTTGTTTTGTTTTTTTCTTTTTATATATTTTAAAGGAAATGCATTTACACAGAACCCATAAATAGTTTACTATCATCATAAAATTAATGGTATTTGAAAATGACTTGATCATGATCTTAATCTTGATGTCACAGGTGGCTTGAGATTTCTCCCAGTCAGGCCTTTGTATCGGAAGCTCCTGCTCTGGCATGTCCACTCTTTATAGTTCTCAGAAGACAGGAGCAAGCGAGAAACACAGGCATACGGCGTGACGTTTACAGGACGGGTTTGTTATGGCGCTGGCAGGAGGGCTCGCGACTTTTGCTTTCGGTCGTCAGTTGGGCAGGCTATTTCTGTTTCGGCCACATAATTTCTCTTTTTCCACAATGGCAGCTAAAGATAATGTGCTCTAAGCTTTTTTATTTGAAGCAAAAACCTCAACAAAGGCGACTTAAAACACGTGTACTGCATATTTGGTATAGTACGTTCGTAAAAAAAATGAGATAGCTGCAACACACATGCGACCATTGTTTCCGCTCTAAGAGGATGTTAATAATATATACTCGAGTATATATCGGAAATCATCACAGACAAATAACCATAAACTTATATTAGTAAGAATATTGGCATTGGAAATCAATATGTATGATAAACAAGACCTTTTTGCAGATGCCATTCGGCAGAGCGCGACGCTTTGTCCAACTTGTAAATTAAGCCAGCCGGTGACCCCTGAAAACGATGAGTTAGTGGCCTTAGCCATTGTGGAAAGATTTTGAGATTTTAAAAATGTGTTAGTCCAGGGCTGTCTTCCTGGTTATATCCCACCACATACTCTAGGGTTAAGGGTTAATGAGACGGAAATGAGGACTAAGGCCACGTGCAGGTAAAATGTATTATTACAACTTTAATTTTTGTCCTTTATTTCCTCTCCATATATACATATTACCCCGTATATACATTGCCGGCTGCGGCGTTCACCCGATGCGATATGCTTGTTAATATATCCATGCACACCATACACATAATAAAGAAAAAATAATGAATGCTACAATGTCTTCTGCTGACCATTAGGTGATATGGCTGATGAAGAGAGCCCGTGACTGGAGAGCTCATAAAAACAAATTAATTCAGCTTCATTGTTGCATGAATTTCTACGAGGATTTCTTTGTCAAAGGTCATCATTATCGTCATCATCGTCATTATTCCGAGGTTGCATCAAGGATCCACCATGTCGTTAATATATGTTTGATGGCCTCTTGAAAATTTCATCACATTATTGCTTTCTATTTCGCGTATTCTCAGGGAGGCTTTGTTTTCTCAAAGGGCCATAAGTATTTATC